>NW_016812016.1:2190166-2202091 GCF_001698545.2 Rhinopithecus bieti
TTCTTTCCTTCCTCTCCTTCCTTCCTTCCTTCCTTCTTTCCTTCCTTCCTTCCCTCCCTCCCTTCCTTCCTATCTTCCTTCCTTCCTTCCTTCCTTCCTTCCTTCCTTCCTTCCTTCCTTCCTTCCTTCCTTCCTTCCTTGCTTTCCTCCTTCCCTTCCTTCCTTCTTTCCTCTCCTTCCTTCCTTCTTTCCTCTCTTTCCTTCCTTCCTTCCCTCCCTCCCTTCCCCTCTCCCTCCTTCCTTCCTTCTTTCCTTCCCTCCCTCCCTCCTTCCTCAAATATTTACTGGGGTCTACCATGTGTCTGATCCTGTGCCAGAAGCTGAGATGTAATAATGAGAAAGCACTTGTAGTTCCTGTCCTCAAAGAGTCCACAGCTCAGTTTGGGTGATATGAAATCAGATATTCACACTAATACATAAATACAAGCTGTGATATGTATCTAAGACCAAAAAGACGGGGTTCTCGGATGGTGCCTAACAGGAAGATGTGACCTAGTCAGACAAGACTACTCTGAGAGACTTTGGTCTGAAGCCTAAGTGATGCAGGGAATGAGTAGACACCCCACATCCATTGTGGAGTATCTCTAAGAGATTATGATTATTTGCTCTTTTAATAGTTGTCCCTCCACGTTGTTTATGGAAAAGCTGTGCTGTGGCTGTTAATTGGTGGCCCCAATAAGCCATGCGTGCTGATAGTCATACCTTTGTGAAGCCCCTCCCACACTAACAGTGGGCTTGGTCATGTGACTTGCTTTGACCAATGAGAAATTAGCATGCCTGACACAAGCAGTCTCCCTCTTGAAGCCTTAGACGACCACAGAGTGGGTTGACTGTCCTGCTGGAGAGTTCATGAGGAGAGAAGCCAAGGAGGCTGTGAGACTACAGGGAAAGTAAGAGAGACACACACACCAATGCGGCCCGCTCCTAGTGCTGCTAGCCACAGATACTGGACATGTGAGTGAAGCCACTGTGGCTCCTCCTTTCCTTAATGAAGGCACCTGGCCAACAGTGCAGGGGTAGAGCCATCCCCACTGTGTCCTGCAGGATTGTAGCATCCCAACTACTCTTCTTTTAAGCCACTAAGTTTCGGGATGGTTTTAATACAGCAACAGATGCCTGGAACATGCTGCTTGATCATCCTATCTGAGCTGAGTACTTATCCGATGGTGCAGAGTGGTGTCATTGCTTCTCTCCCAGCCCTGTCAAACAGAGGCGTCTTAGGCTTAAGTCTGTGAACTCTGTGAAATCATATTCCCAGTTGCACGTATCTGCATATTTTTTCCTGGGGAGAGAACTCATGACTTTCATTACACATTCTCAAAAGAATCTGTGATTCCTAAAATAAAGCAATACATTATTTTGAAGAAAATATAGACTTATATTCTTCAAAAGAAGTTTGACTAAAGTGCTCTGTTGGCACAGAAAGAAAGGAGTAATTAACTATGCTAATTGGAATTGAGGGTGGTTTCCACAGTGGAGGTGATATGTATTTATCTCCTTAAAATTTCTGTAAAACTTCTGTAAGACTGAATTTGGGATCCTTATGTTAAATAATTTATTCTCCTTTTGTGTTACATAGAGTTCATTGTACCTCTGACCTTTTAAGTTGGGCCAATTTACTCATTCTTTTCCTCAGGACAAGAATTTAAATATCAGATATTATGGTAAATAATGAAAACTCAGGATCAGGTTTGCCTCCAGCATTTGTGAGGTTCCTGGCAGGAGTGAAAAGTGAAGGCTCACTCTGATCTAAATATTTTAAACTTATAAATTAGGCTAACAAACTCTTAAATAAAATATGTTCTGTTCTCCTACCTTGTCAAATTTAGCTTCAAATTTAGAATTCTCAGATGCCTTGGAGTTTTATACGGGCATGTGGAGTGTGGAAAGAAATGGCCCAGGCTCCTCATGCCAGTGAGTGACTGATCTCTTTTCTCTCCCCCTACCCCAACTCTGTCCTGCACAGGCATCCCAACCCACATCCAGGCTCCGTTCATGCCGCTCCACTATCAGCCATACCTTGACCTCCTCAAGGCTAAGAGTGCACAGAACAGCAGCACAGTTCTCCCTCAGAAAGGTTGACCCATCCTGTGATGGACCCAGGGAAGGGCCCATATGAACATTCTAATGCCCTCCCAATGCAATCCCCTAAGAGTAGGCTATGCGCCTTTTGGGCAGGGCATTTCAGGGTTTCAGGTATCTGGTGTGTGATCTAGAAGGTTGTAGGGGATCTAGGTGGGCAGGTCTCCTTGGCCCCACGAACTCCTCACCGTGGTGAGGGATGTGGCCAAAAGATGATCAGAGTAGAGCCCCCAAAACCGTGCTATTCAATGTGGTAGCCACTAAGCACGTGCAGCTACTGTGCAAATTGCTGAACAAGTTTAGTATGAAATGCATACTACATTTCGAAGACACCGTACAAAGGAAAAAAAGAAAGAAAAATACCTATCTCATTAAACATATTTAGCTGTTTCTTTTGCCTTTTTCTTTTTAAATGTGGTTATAGGGAATTTTAAATTACCCTTGTGGCTCACTTCTGTGGCTCTCTTGGACAGCGTTGCTTTAGAGCACAGGCAGCAGAGCCCCTGTGGTCCCTCTGTAATTGCATCACAGCAGTAAGGCCCTTGATAGCTCTCGGCCTCCTTGCCCAGCGCCACTCACTCCCGTGAAACTCTTACCTGGTGTTGACTGGTCTCATCTCCTACATCATGACTCTTGGGGTCATGGCCAAACTTGGATGCATAACTCTGGACTCCTACCCTGGAATTTAACAAGGTGTGGATGCTCCCCATACTGGCTCTCTGGTATTTGTTTCTGACTTCTTGCCTTTCCCCCACCTCCACCTCCCATTATCTTGAATGAAAGCCCCTTTTCCCATCCCCAGGTGTGGCCCCTCAGGTATTGTCTGTCCTATTCCTGACTCTCCTTATGAAGCGTGGGTGAGATCTCATATGCTCCTCCACTCTTTGGGGTTCATTTTTGATCTACACTTCCTGTGGTATTTGCTGTTACAACTTGAGTTTGACTGATAACAGCTTCATCTCTTAATCCTCTCAGAAAACATATTTGCATGTTTGCTGGAGCCTTCAAAGTATTTCCCCAAGGAAATCCTCAAGGAATCCAGTGGGAGGCCAAGGAGGGAGGCAAATTCTACATTTTCCTTAAGACTCTTACAAATCCTTCTATTTGCATGTATTATTTATTCAAAAGACAGTTTATTCAGAAAACAGATTATTTGAAAAACATTCAGTCTATGGTGCAACAAGGTATTCAAGCTCCTACTAGGTTCTAGTCACTATTCTTCTAAGCATAGGGGCTCAACAGAGATGCTCCATTTGATAAATTAACTAAGAATCAAGGAATCACAGCAGCAGCTTTTCTTCTCTACTGTGGTGGAGCACTTGGTACTATACATGAGCGGGCCAGGGAGGTGAGGGCAGCTTCCCTGAGAGACAGCCTCTGAGAAATCAATAAAAAAAGAGCACTGAAAATGTAAATGGCTTCTTCGTACACTTAATGGTTTTATATGATAGAAACCAAGTCCACTGGTGTACACATTGGGGGCCGCGCCATGCCTGCCTCGCTAAGGAACTTTCCCTGTGTAACAACCTCACAGCAAGTAGGATTAACATTTTTGACTTTGTGCCAGTTCCATGGCATGTGGAATTGGACTCCTTGGCTTAGCAAAGGAACACATTGCTACCTCATGGACACCAGGCCTACTCCATATAACAGGGATAATGTTTTGAAATAGAATCCTCTGAAATTACTCTTTTTGGAAATTATGTTTCCTATAGGTTGTACTTTTAAAACTAGAGAAGCTGAGGTTGATTGCCCCAGAGAAAGGAAGCCAGAAAACTGCTCAGAGTCAAAGGTCTAATTCTTGGCTTTCGGGATTCTAAATAAATGCTATTGAGTCTATGGTGAAACAAGAGTCTCAAATGTCAAAATGAAAGACCCAGGCAGTTGAGAAAGCAGAGAAATATGCTGTTTGTTTTTTCTCCTTAGAAAATCTGACAGTTCATCCTTGAAGAGTACATTGCTTTTAAAAAATCACAAAGACATAAAAGTTGGTGGACTTTTATTTATGCCTTAAGACTTAAGACGCCTTTCTAAGTGACCCTGAGTTGCTGATCTGCTCTTATAAATCCCATAAGGCCCCCTGAGTTCAGGTCTATGTTGTGAAAAAAAAAAAAAAGTTATTGTCGTTTGCCAGGCAGGAATCATGATTTCTTTATCTGTGCATCTCCAGCTCTTAACACAGCAGTGGAACCGTGTTGATGTTTGATACACGTTTAGTAAGTGAAAGAATAAAGGAACAAATTCTCAGAGTAGAGAAAAGACATTAAAAGATGGGCCTGAAAAAAGGCAAGGCTACAGGGACATGTTTTCTTCACGGGTTTTCTTTAACCAATAAATTAAAACATTATTTATCGAGGTAATAAGGATTGCCCCAGGTTCTGGCTGGTTATCAGGTTTGGCGCTGGCCTTCTAGCTTATAGCACAGCAACATCTTCAAAACGGCAGGCACCACCAAACAGTGTCGAGGCTACAGCTCTTCTCAGATGTGATAACAAGCCTGTGGCTGGTATTTATGGGCCCTACATTGCTGGCTGAGCCTGGCCATCTGTTGAGAAAACCCTTCAATTTAAGTAACGTCTTAGTAATTTTGTTAGTTCCTTGAAGGCTATCTTCAAATATCTTACAATTCCAGTTGTTCCCAGCACCCAGCATGGTGCTGGGTATAGAGTTCTTGGGTTTGTGTTTGTTAGGTAGGAGAGGCTCTGCTGTGGTAACAAGTAAGACCTGAAATCTCAAAGGCTTCACACAAAAGGTGTTTTCTCTCTGGTGTGAGATATGAGATGGACTGGCAGAGACTCTCCTCCATGCAGGTACTTGGGTATCCAAGCCCCTTTCACTTTGAGGCTCTTTTCCAAAGAGGAAGAGGGTCCTGGAGGAGGCAAATTGACTGCCAACTGCTTTAGCCCAGAAATACTCATGTTGCTTCAGGACAAAGTCCTAGTCATGTGATTCTAATTGACTCTAAAGGAGGCTTCAAAGCATGGGTAGATTTGGTGAGAGCTCAGTATCTTTACCACAGTACAACAAAGCCATGTGTCTGATGGAGTTGAAGTGTCACAGGATGACCCAGCACAGATGGAGAAGATAGGGTCCAAGATCCAACTTTGTCATTTACTAGCTATGTGATCTTGAATATGCTACTTAGTCTTCTTGTCTCAGTTTTCTTATCTACAAAATTGGTTTAATTATAATAGTATCTATTTTCCAGGGTTATTTAGAAGACTCATTGAGATGACAAACATGAAAAGGGCTTTGTAAAGTGTAACATACTTTTAGAACTTCCTTAATTTTCTTTTTCATTTTTTCCCCTTTCAGGGTACTATGCAGTTGTGAATGTCTTACGACACAGTGCATATGAGCTGCAGAGGTTGACCGTGAACGGGGAGGGTTAGAGTCCTGTTTGTTTTTAATTTTTCTGTATTGTCAGTGCCTACCATGGATCCCAGCATATAATGATACTTAATAAGTACACGTGTCTGCTAAATGAATAGCTGATTGAGTGAGTGAAATCTAAACCTCAGCAATGCAGTAAAAAAGTGAGTATATTCAAGTCCTCTGGTTTTCTGACTTCAATGTAATCTCTTAGGGCTTTGCCCTAATATTCTAAATGGACTGATAACAAAGATTCTTTGCTTGGTTAAACTTTAGTCAGTCTCTTGGGGAACCTTCTCCTAGGCTCATCTGTGCATGTTTTTGTAAAACCCAGTTTTAGCAAGAACGCTGATAAGTCAATTTAGCAAGAACCGCTCATTCTCTCTGTCTGATTAGCCTTGATATCTGATCAGGTTCCTTCTCCTCCAACATCACCTGTAAAAATCCTGTAGGTTCGTTTGGCCAGAATCCCCCTTACTCCTGATGTATCCTCTAAGTGATTTCCACCCATCGACCCCACCCTGCTCGTTAGCTATCAATTCCCACGTGCCCGTGCTGTACTCAGAGTTGAGCCTAATCTCTCTCCCTCACTGCAAAATCCCCTTACCATGACCCCTATACCTGTCACAATGGTCCTTGGATAAAGTCTGCCTTCCTGTGCTTTATCCAGTGTCACTGAATGATTTTTTTTTTCTTTAACAATGAATGTTATTGCTTTCCTACACTGCAATGACCAGAGACATAAAATGGTCCTTTGGGTCAGAAATGAATTAATATATTCCTTGTTGTGTTTTCTCTTTTTCCGAACTAAATAATCACCCTTCTTCCCGGGCTAGGCTGAAACAACTTTAGCAATAGGAGGAGCAATAACAAGAACATAATAAGAACAGTGACAGGTGACCAAGCGCTACCATGCACTAGGCACCATGTGAGCACAGCACATCCATTATGTCTGCTAGTCCTTACAGCAGCCTTCTCCCTGTTTCAGAGATGATGGAATGCAAGTTTCCAGAATTGGCAAAGTGGTCATAGGGCCGTTGTTTGAACCCAGCTGAATCTGCTTCTAAAACTCTTACTCTGAATCGCTTTGCAAAATTGCCCCCTTTAGCGTAAGCCTCAACCGTACTCCAAATATAAATGCTGGAAATATTTTTCTTTCATAACTCATTGCAATTTTTTGGTAAGACACTCTTTTCAAAGAAACAGTCATATTGTCAGCATCCATAATTGGTTTTTTCAAACATAAAAGATGCTGCTGCTGATAGGTTTACATAGGAGACAAACAGAATCCTTTGGGGGGTTGCTACTTCCAGAACGGCAGTCTTTTTGTTTTCTCTGCAGGTTAAGATAAATTCATTCATTCCCCTTTCTCTCCTAACATTGTTCTTTAGAACAGAGGTCCCTGACCCCTGGGCTGCAGACTGGTACTAGTCCATGTGGTGTATCAGGAACCAGGTTGTACAGCAGGAGGTGAGTAGTGGGTGACATTACTACCTGAACTCCGCCTCCTGCCAGATCAGTGGATTGTGAACTGCGCATATGGGGGATCTAGATTGCATGCTCATTGTGAGAATCTAACTGATGCCTGATGATCTAAGGTGGAACAGTTTCATCCCCAAACCATCCCTCTCACCCCCATCCGTGGAATAATTGTCTTCCAGGAAACCAGTCCCTGGGTCCAAAATGTTGGGGACCATTGCTTTAGAATGTGCCTCCCATTGTACCTACTAATCATGGCAGGTTTGGTCTGTGGCATTTCAGGTACTACTGCTGCCCCCAACCACCCAAACTTGATGGTATAAAACAACAATATTTATTTGTTCACAGATTGTGAACAAATCTGTGGGCCAGGAATTTGAACATGGCAGAGTGGAAGACTCTTCTCTGCTCCATTGTGACTGAGGGTTTAACAGGGAAGACTCCGTGGGCTGGGGTGACCTAAACATTTTGAACAGCTGAGTGGGGCTTCCAAGTTGGCTTCCTTGCTCTCATGTCCAGTGCTTGGCCTGAAGGACAGTCAACCACAGCACTTCCATGTGGCCCCTCCACATGGCTTGGCCTTCCTCGCAGCATGGAAGCTGGATTCCAAAAAAGTGTATATTGAGAACAAGCAGTCAAAGAGCAAGTCTTCCAAGATAATCAGGTGGAAGCTGCATAGCCTTTCTGATCTAGCCTTAGTAGTCACACATCTTTGTTTTGCCTTATTGTTACAAGTGAGTCATAAATACAACCAGATTAAATAGGAGGAGAATTATATTCGACATCTCAACTGGAGGAGTCTCTAAGCATTTGCAGCCATTTAAAGAAATGCCAGGAGTTAGTAAGAGCATCTCCCTCATCTATCAATACTCTGTAGAGTAACCAGGTACATCCCTCAAAGAAGAAAGTTCAGGGTAATACAAACGATAGCAAAACTAAAAAAAATATAAATTAGTACATTTAGCTGGGCACAGTGGTTCATGCTTGTAATTCCAGCACTTTAGGAGGCTGAGGTGGGTGGATCACTTGAGGTCAGGATTTCAAGACTAGCCTGACCAATACAGTGAAACCCCATCTCTACTAAAAATACAAAAATTAGCCAGGTGTGGTGGTGCATGCCGGTAGTCCCAGCTACTCAGGAGGCTGAGGCATGAGAATCACTTGAACCCAGGAGGTGGAGGTTGCAGTGAGCTTAGATCTTACCACTGTACTCCAGCCTGGGTGACAGAGTGAGACTCTGTCTCAAAAAAAAAAAATTTATATATATATTGATTCATGCATGGCACAATCATACGATACAGCAATTGTAGCCATTAAAATTATGTTTTCAAATAAAACGAAAAGAGAAGGAGCAATGTGTCAATGGCTTATAAAGTTGGAAAACACTACAGATAGTATGAAGAACCTCTAAATATATGTCACAGTTTGAAGGAACTTGGCATTATGAGTGACTTTTCTCTTCTTCTGCTTATCTGTATGTATGATATTTTTACAATAAGCATATGCTGCTTTTGAAATAAGGAAAAAGTTAATCAGATAAGAGGAAGAAGGAATTTGAAAAGATGAAAACATTTGCATTAATTTCAAAAGACCAAGAAAGTGTTTTAGGTCAAGCCATGCAGGGAACTAGACCCTGCTGACTTTCTGGAGCCTGAGGGTCTCTGGTGGGTGGGCAGACTAAGGGGCACTGTGAAGCTGGAAGGGACCTTTGAATCTTCATGCACAGGCCCTCACTTTGGAAAGGAGGAAATTAAATGGAGGGTAACCTGTGCAGAGTCATACATCTAGTTAGTGGAAAAGTTCAGCCAGGATCATAGGCTCTTAGTCTCTAGCAAGATGGTTTCTTCTCCACCTGCTGCCATCAGCTGTAAACTGACAAGAGTCAGTTGCCTGTGCTTTTACATGAAGGACTGACACATTTCTACTTCGAGTAGGCGTCTTCCCTGCAGCATCGTAGTTGAGAACTCTTGGATGCTTCTAGCTTTGGAAAGGAGGATGTGATTTTATGGAAATTGAACTGGGTGTTGTGATAAACTTAGCAGTCACTGGTCATATCCAATGACAGGTGACAATTTTATTCTGAAATAAGTTGAACTCCAGAGTGAAGAATGGGAAAGGTGATAATGACAATGTGCTTCCTCCTTTAAGGGGAAAATGAGAAAGACTCAGCTTTAGGGGTAGTTGAGGAGAAGAACCCACACTTCAAATGTTGCATTTCTAAGACGCTATGGGGGGCCAGATGGCGCTGATACATCTAAAGGCAGCTTAGAATGAACGTATCATCTCTGTCCCCAACATATTTTCCTCTCTGTGTTACCAGACAAATGCTGTACAGATCCCTGAAAAGAGCACAAGATTCAAATATTTTGTCATCAATATTCTCTATTTTTGCCTTTGATTTCGATCCCATTAGAGATAAAAGTCTCATATAGTTGCTTCAGGCTAATTGCATTTTGTTTATTTATTTGTTAATTTCTTAATGAAGAGGTGCTGCTTGAGGCAAGTGCAGATGAAAATGGTAATTTATTGTTTGGGGCAGGGAGGTTGGCTAAAGAAATCGGGAAAGAGCGCAAACGCTCATAACCTGGACTCAGTAATTCAGTGAATTTTCTGGATAAGACCATTGCCAAAAATACTTTCAAGGACGTGGGTTGTGGAGCATAGAGATCTACCACTATAATGAACAAAGTTAAAGGTTGATTTCTTTCCCCATACAATTTTAATTCAGCTAAAACCAGCACTTTATAGATGCTTTCATAGATTTTTCTGGGGGGGCTATTTTCAAAGAAGTCAAAGAATAGTTGGTGGTTGTTTTCATTTTTCAATAAAGCAAAGACCCAGTTGATAGGATGTAGTTTTCTCTAAATCTTAGACAGTGTCTTCCTGCCTATTCTGTTGTTCAGACGTTGTCTTCTGTAGAAAAACAAAATACCCCACCTTCCTCTCACTCTTCCGCCTTCCTTGTGGAATGCCTTCTAGGCATCCACACAGTACATAGATTTGTTTCTATTTCTACATAAACTTATGAGGGTAGCTGTGATTTTTCTGACTAAAGGTGGTGCAACCTATGTACCAGATGTTCAGAGAGGTTAGGTTCTTATCCAAAGACATCGGCTACTAAGTTACTGAGGTGGGAATCAAATCCATGATCAATATGGATGTTTTGTATCCTGGGGGTTAGGGGCTAGGCTATTTTGGTAGGTAGGGGTAAGCTACCCACAACAGACAAGAAGGTCAGAGGGAGAACTTTGGGTGATTCAGGTTACAGGATGGGGACCCTCTTTAAATGAGAAGAGACTCCTTTCAGTAGAGAGAACCTCAGAGATGCCTATGACCACAGGGGTTACCTGGACAGACAATGGTGAGGCCATCACAGAGGAGTACTCGCTGTGCCCCTGGCAGTGTAGAAAGTTCCACAGTGCATCGCTTCATGTGGAGATGGTCTAGAATCCAAACCTCTGTGACCCTAAAGGATCAATTAATAAAAAATAAAAAGTTTTCAGACAAGTTGGCTAAATGTCCTTAAAGTGTTGAAGTGGACATAAAACAGCAAAAGACACCACAAAAATGCCTTCTTCTGAGGTTATTAGGACAGATTTACAGAATACTGGAAATTTGATATTTAAAATATAAAGATAATTCAGAAGTACCGTAGGCAAATTTGCTTAAAACGATTAAAAGCCAAGTAGAATTTCAGAAAAGATAGATAATGGAAAGGATTCAGAGAAGGATTAAATATTAGATAACTGGATCATTAGGCAACTAATTATTAGCAAACTAGCTTTAAGAATGAGCTGAAGTTCAGGAAGTTCCCTGGGTACTGTTCATGATCACGGCCAATACTCTGTCGGACTTCAAGTGATGATCGAATATTACAAGACGATGATAAAGTCTTTAGAGATTATATTGTTATGTGGGGAAATACCAGAGTACCAGAATAATGAGGATAACTGTTACTTTTAAGTGCATGGTTTTTCTTGCTACAATTACAGGGCAGGAGGGCTAATTTATTTGAGAAAAAAAAGCAGTGTATTTTCCCCCAAATAGGAGAGACATGCACTGAGCAGAGGGATGCAAAAGAGGGAATGAATGCTATAGGAACATCGAGGCAGCAAGAGAGATGGGATGACGCTTAGCAGCTGCAGAGTGAGAAACTCTGGGAAGAAAAAGAGATGTCTAAAGACGATTTTGCAAAAGAATTCTATGACCTTGGTAATGCCCTTGTGCTACCCCCTTACAGAAATCTAGAATAAAGAACTGTTATTCTTCAAGTTTCAAAAGGCAGAGTTTTATTATTGTTATTGTTGGATGCAAGACAGGCCTCAAAGTTGCCTAGTTATAGTCAGGTTAGGATCTTTTAATTACTCTTCCTTTTAATGTCCAGAGCACTTGCGAGTGAGAAGTGCCAGAAGAATTATTTATATTCCTTTGGGTAATATAAATGGGTAATTTATATTCATATTATACCCAGTAATGGGATTGCTGGGTCAAATGGTATTTCTGGTTCCAAATCTTTGAGGAATCACCACACTGACTTCCACAATGGTTGAATTAACTTACCCAAATGTCCATCAATGATAGACTGCTTAAAGAAAATGTGGTACATATACACCATGGAATACTATGCAGTCATAAAAAGGAATGAAATCATGTCCTTTGCAGGGATATGGATGAAGCTGGAAGACATTATCCTCAGCAAACTAACACAGGAACAGAAAACCAAATACCGCATTTTCTCACTTAAAAGTGGGAGCTGAACAATGAGAACACATGGACACAGGGAGGGGACCAACACACACTGGAGCCTGTCTGGGGAAGTAGGGAGAGCATTAGGGAAAAGAGCTAATACATGCTGGGCTTAATACCTAGGTGATGGGTTGATAGGTGCAGCAAACCACCATGGCACACGTTTACCTGTGTAACAAACCTGGACATCCAGCACATGTACCCCAAAACTTAAAAAAATTTTTTTTTTTTTTTTTTTTTTTTTTT
>NW_016812016.1:2202247-2345170 GCF_001698545.2 Rhinopithecus bieti
TTTTTTTGAGACGGAGTCTTGCTCTGTCGCCCGGGCTGGAGTACAGTGGCCGGATCTCAGCTCACTGCAAGCTCCGCCTCCCGGGTTCACGCCATTCTCCTGCCTCAGCCTCCCGAGTAGCTGGGACTACAGGCGCCCGCCACCAAGCCCGGCTAGTTTTTTGTATTTTTTAGTAGAGACGGGGTTTCACCTTGTTAGCCAGGATGGTCTCGATCTCCTGAACTCGTGATCTCTCCGTCTCGGCCTCCCAAAGTGCTGGGATTACAGGCTTGAGCCACCGCGCCCGGCCAAAAAAAGTTTTTTAAAGTGCCAGGAGAGCACATACAATGTGTTTCCAAATACCTTTGAGTGGGAATGTGTCTGTGAACTGCTTCATGCCACGAGAACTACAAACCAGAGTACAGAAACTGCTGGCTTGCTGATGTGCTATTTGAGCACTTTATGGTTTTTTCTTAATTGAACCAAAAGATGAACATCTGGAGATATCACATTAAAATTGGATTTCAATGTCCAGTGAAAAACTGAAAGGTGTGAGAATAACTGGACCTGAGAAGTGCCTGTCCCCTGGCAGTGGGACATGTGCCCTCCAGCCAACCACAGACCCCAGATTCTTACTGCATTACCAGGCCTGTGTCATTCTTGATGCTCTACCCCTGCAGGATAGACACTAAATTAGGATCCTTGGGCACCAGGCACCTGCGCCTGTCTATTAATCATCATCACCAGGCAAAGTAGATGCTGAGGTTGAAGCACAAAAATGCCTTCTTCTGAGGTTGTTACAGAATGAGGGAGAAACAAGGACTCCCCTGAATTAAACTTGAGTCTGGCAGTTTTGTACTGTGGCTGCGGGGGGAGAAGGCAGTGGGTGTGCACGGGGGTTGTGGGAGGAAACAGGTTTTGTGAAGTATAAAGCTCTCTGGAAGGGAATGATGAAGTGGGTTACAGCCAGGAAATAAAGATATATAAATATTTGATACAGAGTTCTAAAGCAGCAAGTAGGACGAGGAGAGGACAATAAATAAAGATAAAAAAAGATAAAGATGCTCTTGAAATGTATGCAAATCAAGCTTACCCAGCGTGAGAATGAGAAATAAGTGATACACGAGGCTAAGAGTGCTGTGCATTGAATTTAAAATTTTCCTTGGGTATTTATGAGAACGAAGACACCTTGCCTAAATTTAGGCTGGAGGCTTCTCCAAGTATTGCTTCTTTTGCCTTTTGTGAGTCACAGCAGAAAGCTAGAGAGGGGGAAGTCAGGGGTGGAATTAGAAGAGCAGCAAACCCATTGTTGGCATCCTCTGCTGAAGAAAGCGGTAAGTTCCCTGGAGGCACCGGCTCCCACGGGACAGTGCGCCTCTGCAGCTGGTGCAGCTGAGTGATTAGCTTAGCAGGACCTCGAATCCTGTTCCAACTTACCAAACAAAGTGAAAATCCCTCTGCAGTCAGGAAACATCTCCAAGAGCCCAAGCTGTATGCAAGCAAGCCTCTCGAGAGCCAGCCCCCAGGGGGAAAGCATTTTCCTGTAGGACACTTGGGCTCTCAGGATCTCAAGAGTAGGAGGAACAGAGTTCTATGTTTAATCACTTGGGTACTGGAGAAATCATTTTGAGAAGAACATGTGACAGTCACAACCACTTAATTAAAGGAAGAAACTGCTCAGATGACCTTACTACTTGCAGAAGGAATGCAGGTGAATTGAGATGGGTATAGTTACAACTGCTATCACTTCTATTATTTTAGCTCTCTGAGGAAAAAGAAGAGGAAAGTTAAATGTAATTTGGGTAAATATGGCTTCCAACTATCTACAAGGGGGCAGAAAAAAGCCTCTTAATTCTCTTAAATCATCCACGACTGAAACTATCCTGAGTCTTGCTATTCTGAAACCTCAGGAGAGAGAATGACAGAGAAGGAATTCTGTAATTTATTTATTTACCCATTCACTTCTTTGAACTTTGTCCTTCCTGAGGTCATAGCACTTCCTCCTGCATCCAATTCACTAAGCCCTGCAGATCTTACCTTCTAAATATCTCCCAATGTGTTTACTTTCTCTCCTGCCCAATGTTGTCAGCATACTCCTCTGCACTTAATCTATACTTCACACCTCAACTATTGTACTCTTTTCAAAATGAAAATCTGTCCCTTGAAATCCCTCAAGAACTTCTAATGGCTCTTTGGATAAAATTAGATAAAAATAAACTCCTTAACATGCCCTACAGCCTTGCTACTTAAAGTGTGGTCCCTACACAGGCCACGTGGGCATCTCCAGGGAACTTGTTAAGAATGGAGAAATCACTGCTTGCATTTTCCCAAGATCTCCAGGTAATTCAGAGGTACATTAAAGTTTGAGAAATACTTATTGCAAGGCTCTGTGTTCTTCAGCAGCAACCTACCTGTTTAGCAAACCTGCACATTTGTGGCTCCCTGGGTAAGAATAGACGTGGAGGCCCATATGCCCTATGCCTAAATATTTAAAAATAATAAATCGATCTAGCTGTTAAGATATATTCCATCCTTCTGTCTTGACAAATATACCTTCACAATGATCTGGAGAGCCAGATTTCCTTGCGAATTCCTGGACTCCTTGTAGTTTCACACCACAACTTACCAAAGAAGCCTTAAGCATGAATAGTCATTCTACTTACCCATTCAACATTTGCCCACAGCCCATCACTTCTCAGGCCCAAGAGTACCTACCGAGTAGGATGGTCAGCGCTCAGGAGGACTGAGCTGGGTAAGGGGTCACTCGAGCGAGACTCCATCTCAAAAATTAAAAAAAAATAAATAAATTAACACACAACATGTACTAACACGCATTTGTGGAATGATTTAATGAATGAAGATGGGATTCTTTTGACAGTGAGAATGACTAAACAGAATATGCAAGGTTTCCATGATTAAGTAGGAAGGTTTTCTTCTGTACTTCATATGGGCAAGGTCCAGTGGGTTATATAATGCTTTGTGGTGTTGTCCAGAATGTGTTAGGTGACCTTTTGACAGTCTGCAAAATGCACATAGGGTCTTGCTCTGTTTAATTCAGAAATTACCATTTTTTCTTATAAAGAAAGCCCTGTTCTCTGAAATTTCCCATTATTTTACCGTTTTGCTTTGGAAATGTACTGTCTGCATTTTTACTAGATCCAGGTGTAGAGAAAAACAATTCACTACATTCTTATTTCTTGCAGGTTGTTTAAATTGATGTGATTTAAACTATTCACATTTTTAAAGACTTTTTTTAGAGCAGTTGTAGGCTTGCAGCGAAATTGAGAGGAAGGTATAGAGATTTCCCATATACCTATGCCTATATACATATAGCCTCATACTCTAGCCATGCATAGGTAAATACACATCCACAGCCTCCCCCATTATGAACATCCTCGACTAGAGGGGTACGTTTGTTACAAGCAATGAACCAACATTGACACATTATCATCCAAAGTCCATAGTTTAAGGTTTATTCTTTGATGTACTTTCTATTCTAACCCAAAGGGGTTTAGACAAATGAATAATGACAAGTATCCACAATTACAGTATCATACAGTGTATTTTTCTGTTCTAAAAATACTCTGTTATTCTCCTATTCATCCTCCCCACAACCCCTGACAGTCACTGCTATTTTTTACTGTCTCCATAGTTTTGCCTTTTCCAGAATGTCATGTAGTTGGAATCATACAGTATGTAGCCTTTTCAGATTGGCTTCTTTCACTTAGTAATATGCATGTAAGATTCTTCCATGTATTTTCATGGCTTGATAGCTCATCTCTTTTTAGCACTGAATAATATTCCATTGTCTGAATGTATCACAGTTTATTTATCTGTTCACCTACTGAATGACATCTTGCTTACTTACAAGTTTTGGCAATTATGAATAAAGCTGCTATAAACATTTGTGTGTAGATTTTTAAGTGGACATAAGTTTTCAACTTCCTTGGATAAATACCAAAAAGCAGGGTCACAGGGTAAGAATATGTTTATTTTTGTAAAAGACTGTCGAACTGTCTTCCATAGTGGCTGTGTTATTTTACGTTCTCACCAACAGTAAATGAAAGTTCCTATTGCTCCACATTCTCACCAGAATCTTGTATGGTCAGTGTTCTATATTTTGGCCATTCTAATAGGTGTGTAGTGGTATGTCATTGTTAATTTAATTTGCATTTTCTTGAAGCCATATGATGTGGAACATCTTTTCATATACTTATTTTCTTCTGTATTCCTTCTTTTGTAAGGTGTCTGTCAAGGTCTTTAGTCTGTTATTTAGTTGTTGTTCTTACTGTTGAGTTTAAGAGTTGATTATTTTGGATAATAATCCTTTATCAGATACATCTTTTGCAAATATATTCTTTCAGTCTGTGGCTTGTCTTCTCATTCCCTCGACACTACATTTCACAGAACGGAAGTTTCTAATTTTAATGAAGTCTAGCTTATCAATTATTTCTTTTGTGGATTGTGCCTTTGGTGTATATAGTCATTGCCACACCCCAGGTTATCTAGATTTTTCTCCTGTTATCTCCAGGGATTTAATAGTTTTACATTTTGAATTTGGTTCTAGTATCCATTTTAAGTTAGTTTTTATAAGAAGTATAAGGGTTTGTGTCTAGATCATTTTTCTTTTTTTTTTCTTTGCATGAGAATGTCCAGTGGTTCCTATACCATTTGTTGAAAAGACTATCTTTGCTTCACTGTATTGTCTTTGCTTCTTTGTCAAAGATGATTTGACTATATTTGTGTGGGGCTATCTTTCTGAGCTCTCTATTCTGTGCTGTTGATCTATTTGTCTATTATTTTACCAATATTACACTGTCTTGATTGTTGTAGCTTTATAGTAATCTTGAAGTTGGACAGTGTTAGTCCTCTGTTCTTCTTCCATATTGTGTTGGTTATTTGGGGTCTTTGTTCTCTCCATACAAACTTTAGAATCAGTTTGTTGATATCCATAAAACAACTTGCTGGGATTTTGATTGGGATTGCATTGAATCTTTAGATCAAGTTGTGAAAAAATGACATCTTACCAGTTTTAAGTCTTTCTGTCCATAAACATGGAATATTTCTACTTAGTTCTTTGATTTCCTTCATTAGTGTTTTGTAGTTTCCCTTGTAGAGATCTTGTACACATTTTGTTATATGTGCACCTAAGTATTTCATTTTGGGGGTTGCTAATGCAAATAGTATTGTGTTTTTAATACCAGTTTCCACTCGTTCATTGCTAATGTATTGGAAAGCAATTTACTTTTGTATATTAACCTTGTATTCAGAAACCTTGATATGATCAGTTATTCATTCTGGGAAGCGGTTTTGTTGATTCTTTTAGATTTTCTACATAGACCATCATGTCATCTGCAAGAATAGACAGTTTTATTTCTTCCTTTCTAATCTGTATACCATTTATTTCATTTTCTTGTCTTATTGCATTAGCTAGGACTTCCAGTACAATTTTGCAGAGGAATTGTGAGAGGAGATATACTTGCCTTGTAAAAAATAGATATCTTTATTAACTTGAGAAAGTTCCCCTTTATTCTCAGTTTACTGTGAGTTTTTAACCATAAATACCTGTTGAATTTTGCCACATACTTTTTCTACATCTATTGATATATTCATGTAATTACTTTAGGCTGTTGATGTGATAGATTACATTAATTAGTTTTGATTCTTGAACCAGTTTTGCACAGCTGGGATGAATATCATTTTCTTGTGCTGTATAATTCTTTATACATATTGTTGAGTTCAATTCACTAATATTTTGTTGAGAATTTTTACACATCTCTTATGTGTTCATAAGAGATATTAGTCTGTAGTTTTCTTTCCTTAAAATGTGTTTTTCTGCTGTTGGTATTGGGGCAATGCCGGCTTCATAGAAGAAGTTAGGAAGTATCTTTTCTGCTTCTATCCTCTAAAAAGATTATAGAGAATTGGTATAATTTTGTCCTTAAATATTTGGTGGAATTCACCAGTAAAACCATGTGGACCTGGTGTTTTCTGTTTTGAAAGGTTATTAACTATTGATTCTAATAATTTCTTTAATATATATAGACCTGTTTAGATTGTTTCTTTCTCTCTGTGTCTTCTTTCCCTCCCTCTCTCTCTCCCTCCCTCTCTCTCTTTCTCTCTCCTTCCTTTCTTTCTTCCTCCCTTCCTTCCTCCCTTCCTCCCTTCTCCCTTCCTCCCTCTTTTTTTCTTTCTCTTTCTTTCTTTTCCTTTCTTTCTTTCTTTCTTTCTTTCTTTCTTTCTTTCTTTCTTTCTTTCTTTCTTTCTTTCTTTCTTTCTTTCTTTCTCTCTCTCTCTCTCTCTCCTTCTTTCCCTCTTTCCCCCTTTCTCTCTTTCTCTCTCTCTCTTCTTCTCTCTTTCTCTCTTTCCCTTCCTTCCTGCCTGCCTGCCTGCCTGCCTGCCTTCCTTCCTTCCTTCCTTCCTTCCTTCCTTCCTTCCTTCCTCTCTCTCTCTCTCTTTCTTTCTTTTTCTTTCTTTCTTTCCCTTTCTTTCTTTTTCCCTTCTTTTCCTTCTCTCTTTCGTTCAAAACACAGTCTTTCTCTGTTGCCCAGGCTACAGTGCAGATCATGGCTCATGGAAGACTTGACCTCTCTGGATCAAACAATCTTTCTTCCTTAGCCTCTCTAGTATCTGGGACCATAGGCATGTGCCACCATGCCCAGCTAGTTTTTAAATAGTTTTTGTAGAGACAGGGTCTCCCTGTGTTGCCAAGGCTGGTCTCAGACTCCTGGGTTCAGCAATCCTCCTGCCTCAGCTTTCCAAAGTGCTGGGATTACGGGCATAAGCCACAACACCCAGCCTGTTTATTTCTTTTTGTATGAATACAGGGTCTCCCTGTGTTGCCGAGGCTGATCTCAGACTCCTGGGTTCAAACGATCCTCCTGCCTCAGCCTTCCAAAATGCTGGGATTACGGGCATAAGCCACAGCACCCAGCCTGTATATTTCTTCTTGTATGAGTTACAGGGTCTCCCTGTGTTGCTGAGGCTGATCTCAGATTTCTGGGTTCAAACGATCCTCCTGCCTCAGTCTTCCAAAATGCTGGGATTACAGGCATAAGTCGCAGCACTCAGCCTGTGTATTTCTTCTTGTGTGGGTTTTGGCAGAATATGTTTTTCAAATAATTGATTCATTTCACCTAGGTTCTCAAATCTAAATCACAAAATTGTTCATAATATTCCTTTATTAGTCTTTTAATGTTCATGGGATCTACAGTAACATTTCTTCTTTCATTTATGATGTTAGTAATTTGTGTCCCCTTTCTTTTTTGTCTTAGTTAGCTTGACTAAAGGCTTATTCATTTTTTTAATCTTTTAAAAATAGCCATCTTTTATTTCATAGATTTTCTGAATTAATTTCCTGCTTTCAGTTTTATTGATTTCTGCTTTGATTCTTATGTCTTTTCTTCTGCTTGCTTTAGATTAATTTGCTCTTGTTTATCTAGTTTTCTAAAATGAAAACTGAAATTATTGATTTTAAACTTTTCTTCTTTTTAAATATATATACAATAGATACTGCTTCCCTCTAAGCACTGATTTTACTGTATCACACAAATTTTATAAGCTGTGTTTCTATTTTCATTTAATTCGAAATGCGTTTTAATTTCTCTTGAGGTTATCTGGCTTATATGTTATTTAGAAGTGTGCTGTTTATGTTCCATTTATTTGGAGATTTTCCAATTATCTTTCTGTTATTAATTTTGAGTTTAATTTCATTGTGGTCTGATAGTAGACATTATAGGATTTCTATTTTTTAAAATTTGTCATGGTGTGTTTCATGGCCCAGAGTGTGGTTTATCTTGGTGAATGTTCCATGTGATCTTGAAAAGAATGTGTATTCTGCTGTCATTAGATGAAGTATTTTGTAGGTGACAAGCATGTAAGTTGATTGATGGCGTCTTTGAGTTCAAACATGTTCTTACTGATTTTCTGCCTCCTGAATCTGCCCATTTCTGACAGAAGTGTTGAAATCTCCAATAATAGTGGATTTATCTGTTTCTTTTTGCGGTTCAATCAATTTTTGCCTGAAGTAGTTTGATGCTCTGTTGTTAGGTGCATACATATTAAAGACTGTTTTGTCTTCTTGGAGAATTGATCTCTTTATCATTATGTAATGCCCTCTTTATACATGATAACTTTCCTTGCTTTAAAGTCTACTCTGTCTGAAATTAATATAGCTGCTCTTGCCTTTATTGGATCAATGTTAGCATGGTATATTTTTCTCAATTTAATTTTAATATGTCTGTATTTAAAGTAGGTTTTTTATGGACAACACAGAAATGGGTCCTGTTTTTTAATTCACTTTGACAATCTCTCTTTTAGTTGCTGAATTTAGACCATTGCTGTTCAAATTTATCATTGGTGTAGTTGAATTAATATCTACTATATTTGCTACTGTCTTGTGTTTGGTGCCCTTGCCCTTTGTTTCTACTTTTGTCTTCAACTCTTTTTTTCTGCCATTTGTAGTACTAAGCATTTCACATGATTCATTGTCTCCTTTGTCATATCAGTAATACTTCTTTTTTTAACCTTCTTTAAGTGGTTGCTCTAGAGATCACAATACACATTTACTACTAAATACAATTTCAAATAAAGTTATATCACTTCAAAGAAAGTGTGAATTTCTTTTAATAACAAAATAGCCTGTAGTCTCTGACTTTGGGAGGTGGAGTCAGGCAGATCGCTTGAGTCCACGAGTTTGAGACCAGCCTAGGCAACATGGCAAAACCCCATCTCTACAAAAAATACATAAAAATTAGCCAGGTGTGGTGGTGTGCACCTGTAGTCCCAGCTACTTAGGAGGCTGAGGTGGGAAGATCACCTGAGCCCAGAGGGTGGAGGTTGCAGTGACCTGAGATCATACCAGTGCACTCTAGCCTTGGTGACAGAATGAGACCCTGTCTCAAAACAAAACAGAAACAAAAATAATATATATTTTTTTCTATTGATTTTATCACCATTGTCATTCCTTCACTTACATATAAGCATACATAAGTATATATATGCCTCTTAGGATATACACACACACACACATATGTATATGCACACACACATACATAAACGTACATAATCAAATACATTAGTGCTATTATTATTTGGAAAATATGTATCTGTCAGATCAAATAAAAATACGGAAAATAAGCTGGGCTCAGTGGCTCATGCCTGTAATCCCAGCACTTTGGGAGGCTGAGGTGAGCGGATCACCTGAGCATGGGTGTTCAAGACCAGCCTGACCAACATGGAGAAATCCTGTCTCTACAAAAATACAAAATTAGCCAGGCGTGGTGGTGCATGCCTGTAATCCTAGCTACTTGGGAGCCTGAGACAGGAGAATAGCTTGAACCCCAGAGGCGGAGGTTGTAGTGAGCCGAGATCGCGCCATTGCACTCCAGCCTGGGAAACGAGCAAAACTCTGTCTCAAAAAAAGAAAAAAAATGAAAATAAAAGTTCTACCTTCATGTATTCTTTGATGTTATTTCTTTTTGTAGATCTAAGTTTCTGATCTATATTGTTTTCCTTTTCTCTAAAGAATTTTCTTGCCATTTCTTGCAAAGCAAGACTAGTGGCAAGAAATTTTCTCAGTTTTTGTTTGTCTGAGAAAGGCTTTATTTCTCCTTCATCTTTTAAGGATAATTTTTCAGGATGCAAAATTCTATCTAGGTTGGTGGTTTCTTGTTTTCATACCTTAAACATGTCATTCCATTTTCTTCTTGACTGCGTGGCTGTTGAGGATTAGTTCAATGTAAATTTTATTTCTATTCCTCTATATGTAAGATGTTTTTTCTTTTCACTTCTTTCAGAATTTTTTCTTTATCTTTGATTTTCTAATTTTAAAATGATATTCCCAAGTGTAAGTTTTGTGGCATTTATATTGCTTGGTGTTCTTTTAGGTTTTCCGATTTGTGATTTGGTGTCTGACATTAACTTGGGGAAACCCTCAGTCATTACTGTTTCAAATATTCCCTCTCTTTCTTCTGCTGGAACTCCCATATGTGTATGTTATGCCTTTTGTAGTTGTCCCACAGTCCTTTGACATTTTGCTCTTTTTCAATTTGCTTTTTCAGTTTTGAAAGTTTCTCTTGATACATCAAGCTCAGAAATTCTTTCTTCAGCCGCATTCAATGAGCTAACAAGAGCATCAAAGACATCCTTCATTTCTGTGACAGTACTTTTGATCTTCAGCATCTCTCTCTCTTTTTTTTTTTTTTTTTAGGATTTCATCTCTCTGCTTACATTGCCCATCTGTTCTTACATGCTGTCTACTTTATCTATTAGAGCCTTTGGCATATGAGATATTTGGCATATTAACTATAGTCGTTTAAAATTGCTAGTCTGATAATTCTAGCATCCCTGCCACGTCTGGTTTTGATGCATCCTCTGTCTTCTTCAAATTTTTTTTTTTTTTTTTTTTTTTTTTGCCTTTAGTATGCCCTGTAATTTCTTCCTCATAGCTGGACATGATGTACCTAGTAAAAGTAACTGTTATAAATCAACCTTTCATCATGTGGTGGTAAGGTGTGAGGGGAGGGGAAGCACTCTGCAGTCTTGAAAGTAAGCCTCAGTCATTTAGTGAGTCTGTGCCTCTGGACTGTGAACTCTTTTTTCCTCCCCACTGAGGTGGGAGAGGGTGGCTAGAGCTCGGTGGATTTGGGTATTTCTCTTTCCCCAAGTCAGTTAGGCTTTGATAATACCCCAGCATTTTAGGCTCCGGTTAAATAGTTTCTCCTGAATGCAAGCCTTCACAGTAGAACCATATTCCAGTGTATTTCAAAATCATTCCTTTTACTTCCCCTTGTCAGAAGCATGAAACACATATTCTCTGATGTTTACTGTGAGAACCTGGCCAAACTCTTGGAAGTAAAACTCACCACAGTGTAGAGGTTCCCCTATGATGGGATCCCCTGGAGTTTTTATCTCTCAGACTTGTCCGTGCTGAGACTCCAGCCATTCATCAGTTACAGTTCAGATTTTCCTACCACAGCACTGGTTCTCATGGTGGTCTCTGCTCATGGCTCTTTGCCCCAGAAGCTGTGACTTCCTGTGTTCACCTGTCTCTCCAAACTTGGGGGGAACAGTTTGCCTTGTGTCCTCACCTCTCTTATGAATGCAAGAAGAGCTATTAATTTGCAAGTTTTTCAGCTTTTAACTTGTTGTTAGGATGGAGTGGTGACTTCCAAGCTCTTTACATGCTGAACCAGAAACCAGAAGTCCCACTTTTTTTCTTTCAAACTACCTTACTATGGCTTGCCACGTGTACCAGCTTTTGCTGTAAAAACAACCATCCCAGAACTTAGTGGCTTAAAATAGCAAACATTTTATTTAGCCCGTAATTCTGTGGCTTGGCTGGGATGTTCTTCTGGATTGGGCCAGCTGGGTCTCTGCTGGGCTCTGTCAAGCATCTGTGGTCAGCTGGTAGATCTAGGATGGACTCACTCACATGTCGGACAGTTTGGTGGCTATTGGCTGGGGTGGCTAGGTTTTCCTCTAGGTGGTTTCTTATTGTCATCAGGCTAGCAAAAGGTCATTTACATGTTGGTCTCAAGATTTCAGGCACAACCAGAGAAGACAAGCCTCAATGTTCACTCTTTAGTTTTCAGTTTGTGTCACATTTGCTAATGTTCCATTGTTCCAAAGTGTGTCACAGGGACAACCGAGATTAAAGGGACAGAGAAATAAATTCCAGCTCTTGATGGGAGGAACTGCAAAATTGTGGCCATTTTTTCAATCTACCACATCATGCTTAACCCTCATGGGGTTCCCAAGATAATCTCTAACTTATTTTATAGGTTTGCCCTTCAGAAATATGCCATTTGTCACCAAGAGAAATAGTTAGCAAATAAATATTTGCTGATAAATATTTGCAAATAGCAATAGAAATAACTCTGGTGTCACCAGTGAAGCTTGACAGTGACAGGAAATGAGTAGTAGAAAGTCTTATGTGTCTGGTACGGTCTGGGACTGATTCTGGGAGAGAATGGGCACCTAGACATAGTCCAAGCTGAAAAAGTTCATGAAATAAGATGACACAAGTTGGATGTATTCCAAGTGGGCAGCAGGAAGCAGATGAGGCATCTGTGGTTCCTATCCTGTTCTCCAGGAAACCTGTTACAGACTGTATTTCTGGAAGATAGTGCAATCTGCTCTGTCAGATGGAAGCCACCACGATTCACGTCTGAGTGCTATGAAACTTTGGAAATCTCATATTTGACTGTGTTGCCAGCACAAAATACATTCAAGGGAAATAATGTATCTTGTCTCTTAAAATTCATCTACCTTGACCTATACTGCATATGATATGATGAAGTAGTATCAGCATAAAACACTTCTCTGGACCCAGACGGCCTGAATTTGAAACCAAATTTCAATATTAATTTGCAACATTACTTTTAGGAAGTTAGCTAAACAATCTATGCCATGCTTCAGTTTCCTCATATGTAAGATTGATTAATGATAGCATCATTAATCATTAATGATGAGGTTATTGGCTATTTTGAGGTAAAAATGGGGACACTTATCTAATAAAAATATATAATGATTGGGCTGGCATATGTTAGGCACTAAATAAAATATTTACCAGTGAAATAAAAGAAAAAAGAAGGATCTCCATGGTAAAATTTCTTGATTAAATGGATCATTTCTATTTTGGACTTGTTTGTTCTCTTTACTCAATCTGGAAACTTTACTTTAGCATTTTTTTCTCCTTTCTATAGGAGAAAGAACTATGGGATAGCCAATGTCTTGTTATACTTAGGAGAGCTAACAGTTAATATTCTTCTAAGATGGAAGGGGAGATAACAACTGAACCCACCATATATGTGGCTTTTTCCCACTCACATATTTTAATTTTTAACACTTCCCAAGTGATCATGAAAAGTGATCGTGATATTGCCAATAGAATTTTTGGATCAAGAGTCTAAGTCTGATCCTATCACAGATTATTGGAGTGGTTTTTGAAAGTATCCTTAACATTCCTGAATTCATTTTTCAAATCAAAGCAATGAAACTTCTCTATATAAGACAATTGATCTGTGGTGGGAAGACTAACAGCAAGCTGGTGACTAGATGACAGTTGAGGATGACATCAACATCCAATGGTGACTGTTAATTATGATGGGATATTTGAAAATGTGGTTTTTTTTTTCAGCTTCTTTATGAAGATAAAAAGGTGGCATTGGTATTGGCTTTTGAAAAATAAAAGAAGTTTTGGTGAAATCACAATATGGATTATGGGCTCACAGACTGAAATAATGGGAGAATCTCTGGAGGACTGAACCTGGGAACTCTAGGTAGGGACAGTTAATTCTAGAAAGTGCCTGGAACCATTCCAGTGTCCAGAAACTTGGTGATTGCAACATAATTTTGGCTTGTGAAGAGGTGAGTGGTGTGGTCAGTCACTACTATTTAATTAAATAAATATTTGTGGAGTGTCTACTATGTTCTGGGCACTGTTTGGTTGGATGGCAGATGGAGAAATCACTCTGGTTTATGGTTTCACATGTGTCTATAAATGCCATGTACCATCCTAAATCTCAGGCATTAGACATGATAGGGTACCAGATGGAGAGTCTTGGCAAGAACAATGACTGCAGGGCAATGGATCTTGACTGGAGCTTTAGTGGCCCTTAACTAGAGCTTAAGTGTCTACCATGATGAATAAAAATATATGGGATATATGGTTGCTAACCCAACTATGTATTAGGTGCTTGTACAGTTGTGAGGTTTTGTTTCTAGTTCTTGGGATGGTGAAATGCAGAACTTGTATTTGTTTGGTCTGGAGCAAAGTGTTCCTGGAGGTTGTGATTACACGCCAGGAGATATAGTTAGAGCTAGATGCAGACAATATTTTTGAGATATAGTTTACAGGATGACCATCAGTTCTCAGTGGGAGTAATGAATTACAGGTTTCTTAACAGAATATAGACTTTATAGTTCTTTAAACCAAGTACACATTATATGTAGCTGCAGGTTGAGATGTAAGAAGATAGGTCTTGTCCGGTCTTGAGGAATCCATTGCTTGATAAATCCCACAGCTACTGCTTCGGAAATGTGCATCTCTTCTAGGACATATCATAAATAAAGAGATATCCACGTTTTCTGCTATGCTTTTTCTTTACATCCAAGGACACAGCTTATAACATCAAAAGTAGGTTCTCAATGAATGGGCGACCAATACATAGACTATGGCCTAGGACTTCACCAGGAGTGGAAAGTTGAACATGTTAATGAGGAATTATTAAAAAGATTGAGTCAGTTAAATCCCTAGGTAATTTTAATGTTCAGCCAAGATTAAGAACCACTGCTTTGGAAGGGGTGCCCTCAAGTTCTTAAAGAACCAGGACCAGAGGGAAATCATCATCTACTCAGAGCCTCCAGGAGCATCCACTGGGTGGATTTGGCTCTCATTTTGGGGAGGGTTCTCCTGTGAGCTTGCAGATTATTTTGTGATGGCCTCCTCCTTCATGTTTAAACTTCTGTCTCTCTAGCCAGGTCAGGAGTATTAGAGGCAGAGACTCACCAACAACCCATTTGTATAGTGGAGCAAAATGATTGTCTTTAGGCTTGAGCATTTAACAGACAGATGTAGAAGAGCTGTCCTTGAGTATCTTTCCAAGCACATCTATAGAGGGTATAGTCTGAGCTTTATTTTTATTGCCCAATAAGCTGAATGCCTCAGTTCTGGATCCGTAGGTCAAAACATTTAGAAGAGGTCAAGAACTCTAGTTAAAGAATCTAATTGTTTGTATTTAACTTAAGCCAGTGATTAGTTGTAAGAGCTTGGGAAGTAAGTTAAACGGACATCTTGGTTTCCCTGTCTATCTTTAAAATGGACCAAAAAAAGAACCTTCATCTTATAGTTAGTTGGGAGGACTAATCACATATAAACCATTTAGGTGGTACCTGATACATAGTAAATCTTGATAAATGAGACTATTATTATTATTGATCAGGCAACTGACTGATTTAGGCTTATTTGGGCTTGAGTTTTTAATTGGTTGACATAAAAATTGCACAGTACAAATTTTCTATGATGCTAAGAGGCACTTTGACATTTTGCTCTTTAAGCTGCTGTTATCTAGATGTTATATCTATTGGTGAGGTTACATTGATTGGTTTCCATTCAATTTTGCATTTTTTTTTTCATTTGGGATAATACACAATTGCAGAACTACTGATGGAAGTTACTGAGCCGGGAATTTAATTCGGTTGTTAAGACAACTATGCAAATGCATCCATCCATTCCTCCAGTGGAAGGAGCCTTACCAGAACTGTCATGAGGCAACTGAATCTCTCCTTTCAGAAAATTCTGGCATCTGCCATTGTCCTCTCATTCTTAGAACTCAACTCTTTCTAATAAGTTTGAATCATCTGGTGAATCACTTGGTATTGAACAAGAAAGGAGAAATGTTATTAGTTTTCTATTCCTGCATAATAAACCATACAAGAACTTAGTGGCCTAAGATAACAGTTATTTTGTGGGCCAGCCATCTGGGCTGTGTTAATTCAAGTGGTTCTTCTGGTGGTCTTGGCTGAGGCCACTATGTTGGCTGCAGTCATCTTGAGGCTCAACTGGGGCTGGAATGTCTAAGATGACCTCTCTCGCATTTTCGGCTGGTTAGTGCTGGCTTGCAGCTGGGTCACATGTCTCCAACAGACTATCTTGGGCTTCTTCCCATGGTAGCAGCATTCCAAAGGACCAAGAGCAGCCACTGAAAGACCACTTGAGATGTAAACACAGAAGCTGTATGATAGCAAAGCACATTAAAAGGTCAGATCAGGGTTAAGTTGTAACAGAATTGATTCTACCATTTAATGGGAACAGCTGCAAGGAATTTGTGACCATTTTATCCTACCACAGGAGAGGAAGGGGCAAAAGAAAAATGCAGAAGAAAAGTACTATTGAGTAACATCTATGCACCCACCTTTCAATGATAATATCTAGCATATGTTGAGGGCTTTCTCTGTGCCTACCACATGGTATGAACTCAGTTAAAGGTAGTAACAGTTTTATTTTAAAAAATGAGTTGACCACCATCTTTGCAAACTTTATTAATTTGCATGATTCAGTGATTGCAATACCAAGGACTCATGCATGAACATTATTTCTATTTCTTTTTTTAAGTGGTAGAAAACCAAGAGTGAAAGTGTCTAGTTAATTGCTTCTGGGATTAGCAAGAGTCAATAACTCACAGTTTTACTGGCGTGTTGCATCTTCTTCCTTAAATTTGGAGGTTCTGCATTTCAGTTTGTCAATTTTCTTGGTCCAGGTTGTCACTTTGAGCTCTGGAGTTGGCTTTGCATTCTCTTGGTGTGTAGTCCTCATCTCACTGGGATGTGTTTTTATCAGCAGCTTTTCAATGTCTCCCCTTTCAAGGGTAACTCTGAGGTGTGTGAGGTCATCTGTGAGCCTCTGTTAACAAGGTATTTCTTGCATTGGGTGCTTTCTAATGTGGAGTGGGATTTTCTGTACACACATGGTACCACCAGCTTTTCTGTAAAGGAAATGTGACCTTCAGCTTTATCTGAGACACTTTGATGTTCTCTTCTGTCAAGCTTGTAAACATAAACCTCATGTTCTATTCTACGTGCACCTACAATAGTCATAACATGGGACTGTGACAGTGTGCTCCCTAAAATATCAATCATATCTCAGAACTGAATTCTCTGTCTGTACTAGAAATTTTAGAGTAATCACGTAGGTACAAAGTTTAGTCAGGCTTTTGCCTGAGGAGACAGATGATTGAAATTAAAGGTTTAGAAGAGAGCTAGATTTGTAATTATAAAATAAATTAAATATACCACTTAATTCTTTAAAACAGCATTTCCTTAGGCTGTTGAGGCTGATTCTATCAAGAGCCTGCTACTATAGCCTTGAAGTACAAAAAATCATTGATGAATAGAAATTCCTACACAAGTTATTCTTGACCTTAATGAAAAAGATTTTTTAGTTTAAACGAGTGTTTCCTAAATGTGGTTGCACATCAGAATTATCTGAGATTAAAAAAAGTTATAATCTTGTAACACTTTGGCTTTGAGATATAAATATCATACAATAAAAAAGTCTTAGATCATGGCGTTTAGCTCACAAGTTTGGATTATTCTATACAATCACCTTCACTACCGAAAATAAGATAAAAACATTTTTTTTCCCTCCAGAAAGTTAGCTTATGCTTCTTTCCATTCAATTACCTTCTCACCCAGAAACCACCACTTTCTGACTTTCATCACTATTAATTATTGTAGCTTGTTCCCATACAGTGTGTACTATATTAGATATGGCTTTTTCTATTCAAAATAATGTTGATGAAATAAAATTTTATTGTCATGAGTAGTTCATTTTTTACTGTTGAATGGTATTCTACTGCATGAATATACCATCAATTTCTTTGTCTATTTTCCTGTTGTTGGATATGTGGATTATTTCCAGTTTAAAGCTATTTTTCCTAAGGTTTTTGTGAATATTCTTGTACAAGTCTTTTTGTGGACATAATCCTTCATTTCTTTTGGGTAAATATTTACGGAAATTGCTGGATCATAAGGCGGACATAAATTGTTTAATTTTATAAGAAATTGACCAAAAATGATTGTATCATTTTATACTCCAACAGACATGTATTTCTTGAGTAGTTTATAAAAATTAAAGCTATTTGCCCTCACATACCACTCAGACACACAGCCTATTATTAGCACTAGGATCTTTTTTGAAATTACCAATTAAATATTTGCCTGCATAGACCATAAATACACGAAATTCTATTCACAAATAGTCTATGCAGGCAAATATTTAACTGGTAATTTCAAAGAAGTTCCTTATGCTAATAATAAGCATTTGTATTTGTATGATTGTATATTTCTCACAGTCCAAGATTCTTTCCAGTTTATTAGTTCATCAAACGTTTTATTGAGATATGATTCACATAAAATTCACCCTTCAAGTGTTCAGTACAGTGGTTTTCAGCATATTGCCATTGACCACAATCTAATTCAAGATGTTTTTGTCATCCCGAAAGTAAACCTTGTTCTCATTAGCAGTCACTTTGCATTCTCCTTTTCCCCAAGTCCATGGCAATTGCTAATCTATTTTATGTCTTTATGG
Organism: Rhinopithecus bieti; assembly: GCF_001698545.2. Taxonomy (NCBI): domain Eukaryota; kingdom Metazoa; phylum Chordata; class Mammalia; order Primates; family Cercopithecidae; genus Rhinopithecus; species Rhinopithecus bieti. The sequence goes on from NW_016812016.1 coordinate 2,220,318, forward strand.
ATTTGCCAATCTTGGACATTTCATATAAATAAAACCATACAATATGTGACCTTTGGTGTCTGGCTTTTTTTTCAGTTAGCATTAGTTTCAAGTTTTACCCATGTTATAGAATGTATCAGCACTTCATTCCTTTGTATGACTGAATAACATTTTATTGTATGAATACCTCAAATATTGTTTATCCATTCATCAACTGATAGACATTTAGGTGGTTTCTACTTTTTGGCTGCTATTAATCTTTTGAGGCATTTCCAGACATTCCTCCATAGCAGCTGTGCCATTTTGCATTCCCACCAGAAGTGTGTGAGGGTTCCAATTTCTCTGTATCATTGTCAACACTTGTTATCATCTGTCTTTCTCACTGTAGCCATCCTAGTGGGTACAAAGTGGTATCTCATTGTGGTATTAATTTGCATTTACCTAATGACTAATAATGATTGTTGAGTATCTTTTCATGTGCTTAATGGCCATTTATATATATAACTATTCAAACTCTTTGCTGTGTTTTAAATAATGGGTTGTCTTTTTATCATTGAGTTGTAAGAATTCTCTATATAGTCTGGATAAAAGTCCCTTCCTGATATATATTTTGCAAATATTTTCTCCCATTCTGTGGATTCCTTTTTCACTTCTTGATAGTATCCTTTGAAGCACAAAGAATTTTGGTTGCTTGTGCTTCAAAGCCAAATTTATCTATTTTTATCTTTTGTTGTTTGTACATTTGTTGCCATACCTAAAAACAAATCTACATCTAAATCTAATCAACAGTCGTAAGATTTATGTTTAAGGTTTCTTCTATGAGTTTCAGCTCATATATTTAGGTTTCTGATCCATTTTGAGTTAATTTTTATATGCGATGTGAAGTAGGGATCCAATTTTATTCTTTTCCACATGGATATTCAGTTGTCTCAATACCATTTGTTGAAAACACAGTCCTTGCCCCATTAACTGTCTTTGTATCCTTGTGAAAAATCGTTGGCCATACTCATAGTTATTTTTTGTATCTCAGTTCTACTCCATATATATATATATGTCTATTCTTGTACTAGTACTGCACAGTCTTGATTACTGTAGCTTTTAAAAAATTTTTATTTATTTTTATTTATTTGTTTTTTTTAGACAGAGTCTCACTCTGTCACCCAGGCTGGAGTGCAGTGGTACGATCTTGGCTTATTGCAAGCTCCGCCTCCGGGGTTCACGCCATCCTCTTGTCTCAGCCTCCCGAGTAGCTGGGACTACAGGTGCACGCCGCCACGCCTGGCTAATTTTTTGTATTTTTAGTAGAGACGGGATTTCACAGTGTTAGCCAGGATGGTCTTGATCTCCTGACCTTGTGATCTGCCCGCCTTGGCCTCCCAAAGTGCTGGGATTACAGCCATGAGCCACCATGCCCAGCTGATTACTATAGCTTGATAGTAAGTATTGAAATTGAGAAAGGTGAATCCTTCAACTTTGTTTTTTTTTTTTCTTCAAGATTGTTTTGATTATTGATTGATTTGCTTATTCTGGGTCCTTAGCAATTTCATAAGAGTTTTAGGATTGGTTTGTTAATATTTTGTAAAAAAAAAGCCAGCTTTGCTTTTGGTAGAGATTGCATTGAATTTGTAGACCAATTTGGAGAGCATTGCCATCTTAGGAAATGTAAGTCTTTCAATCCATGAACACAGGATACTTTTTGTTTATTTAGGTCTTCTTTATTTTCTTTCAGTGGTGTTTTGTCATTTTCAGTGTACAAGTCATGTGCTTCTTTTACTAAATTTATTCCTAATTATTTTATTGTTTTTGTTGCTATCGTCAATTGAATTGTTTTTGGATTGTTCATTGCTACTATTTAGAACTACAGTTGCATTAGCATATTTTTCATATATCACAAAATCTTGCATGTATGGGATAAATTGTACTTGATCATGATGTATAAACCCTTTTTCTATGTTGATAGATTCTGTTTGCTGGGATTTCATTGAAAATGATTGCATCTATATTCATAGGAAATATTAGTCTGCAGTTTGTTTTGTCATGATAGATTTGTCTAGTTTAGTATCAGGGTAACACAGCCTCATAGGATGATTTGAGAAGTATTATCTGCTCTTTTATTTTTGGAAGATCGATGTTAATTCTTCTCTAAGTGTTGACTAGAATTCACCAGTGAAGCTACTGCTGTTCTTTGGTGGGAGTTCAATCTCTTTGTTATAGGTGTATTCAAATTTTCTATGTATTTTTAAAGTCGGTTTTGGTAGTGTGGTTCTTTCTAGGAACTTGTCCATTTCATTTAGATTTTCTAATTTTTCGGCATATAATCCTTTTCACTTCTGTAAAGTATATTAATGTCCCCTCTTGCATTCTTAATTTTAGTAAGAATTACTATATTATATATACTATATTATATATACTATAATAACCTTCTTGGTTATTCTAAATAAAAGTTTGTCAATTTTGTTGAACTTTTCAAAGAACCAGTTTTTGGTTTTGTTGATTTCCTGTATTATTTCCCTGTGTTATTTCATTTATTTCTTCTTTATTTTAATTATTTCCTTCCTTCGTCTTCTTTTGGGTTTAGTTTACTTTTCTTTTTTCTAGTTTCTTGCAGTGGAAGAATAGATTATTGATTTGAGATCTTTTTTCAGTATAGGCATTTCTTGATAGTTTTCCCAAAAGCACTATTTTTAGCAGCATTTTGTAAGTTTTGATTTATTGCAGTGTCATTTTCATTCACCTTAAAGCACTTTCTAATTTCTTTTGTATCTATTCTTTGAATGATTATTAGGTAGTGTGTTCTTCAGTTTCCATTTATTTGTAAATTTTCAAAATTTTCTTCAGTTATTGATTTCTAATTCTATTTCATTGTAATTGAGAACACACTTGTGAAGCTTTAATTATTTTAAATGTATTGAGACTTTTTGGGTCTAACATGTGGTCTATTTTGAAGAATATTGTAGGTGCATTTAAGAAGAAGGTGTATTCTGCTCTTTTTGGGTGGCATATTCTGTTAGGTCTAGTTGGTATCTAGTGCTGTTCAAGTCTTCCATTTTCTTGCTGATCTGTCTAGTTGTTCTATGCATTGTTGAAAGCAAGATACTGAAGTCTCCAATTATTATTATTAAATCATCTGTTTCTTCCTTCCATTGTGTCAGTTTTTGCTTTGTGTATTTTGGGACTCTGTTGTTAGTTGTGTATATAATTGTTTTATGTGTGTGTGTATACACACACACACACACACACACACACACATATGAGAGAGAATCTTGCTATGTAACCCAGCCTGGAGTGCAGTGGTGTGATTTTGGTTCACTATAACCTCCATCTTCCGGGTTCAAGTGATTCTCATGTCTCAGTCTCTCTAGTAGCTAGAATTACAGGCATGCACCACCACACCTGGTGAATTTTTGTATTTTTTTGTATTTTTAGTAGAGATGGGGTTGTGCCATGTTGACCAGGCTGGTTTCGAACTCCTGGCCTCAAGTGATCAGCCTACCTCAGCCTCTCGAAGTGCTGGGATTACAGGCATGAGCCATCGCGCCTGGCGAAATTGTTGTATATCTTTAGTGGATTAATTATTTTATCATAAGAAAATATTTTCCTCTGTCTCTAGTAATAATTTTTGTCATAAAGTCTATTTTTTCTTGTATTAGTATAGCCACTTTAGCCCTTTTTTGGTTACTGTTCGAATATTATACTGTTTTTCATTATTTTCTTGTGGCCTATTTGTGTCTTTGAATCTAAAGTGTGTGTCTTGTAGAAAGCATATAGTTGGATCACATTAAAAAAAAACATTCTCCCAGTCTGTGTGTTTTGATTAGAATGTTTAATCAATCTACAGCTAATGTACTTACCAAGAAGGTAGTATTGATGTAAGTCCTTTTGTCATTTGTTGTCTATATGTCTTTTTTATATCCGCTTTTAACTACTGCATTTTGTATTGAAATTTTTTTAGTGTAACATTTTTATTCCTATGTCATTTCTTTTACTACATTTGTGTGAATGTATGTGTGTGCATGGCATTACAATGAACACCAAATAACAATCTAGTTTAGAGTAATATAAAATTAATTTTAATAGCTTACAAAAATTTTATTGCTATGTATCTCCATTTCCTTCTCTCACCTTTTTGCTATTATTCTTGTACAAATTACATCTTTATAAAGTTTTTGCCTATTAACATGGATTTATAATTACTGCTTTATGCATCTATCTTCAAGATATTAATAAGATGGGAGAAGAAAAAGGTTTACAGCCAAAAAATACACATGTGCTGGCTTTTATATTTCCCTTTGTAATAAATTTTACTGGTGTTTTTTATTTCATCATATGGATTCAAGTTGTTGTCTAGTGTTCTTTCATTTTAACTGCAAAGATTTGCATTAGTATTTTTCATCAGACAGATCTACTTCTCGTCACAAATTCTTTCAGTTTTGTTTATCTAGAAATGTCTTACTTTCTTCTTTATATTTGAAGAATAGTTTTGCTGAGTATAGAATTTTTGGCCAGCAGCCTTGAAACATTTTGAATACATTATCCCACTGTCCCCTGGCTTCTGTAGTTTCTAATGAGAAATCAACTATTAATCTTATTAAGGATATCTTGTTGTGATGAATCATTCTCTCTTGTCGGTTTTGAGATCATTTTATAAGGTTTGGTTTTTGATAGCTTGAGTATGACATGTTAGGTATGGATTTCTTTGAGTTTATCCTACTTCAAGTTCACTGAGCTTCTTGGATGTGTGCATTAATATTTTTAATTAAATTTGAAAAGTGCTTCATCATTACTTTTTTGAATATTTTTTCTGTTCCCTTTTCTCTTTTCTCTCTATCTGCAGTTTCTATCGTTTATATATGACTTTACTAGATGGTATCCCACAGGTCTCTTAGTTTCTGTTTCTTTTAAAAAATGCCTTTTCTTTTGGCTCCTCAGAATGGACAATTTTAATTGACATATCTTCAAATCCACTGATTCTTTCTATGTGTGCTCAGATGTTCTGTGAAAAGCTTCTAATGAATTTTAAATTTTAGTTATTATAATCTTCATACTCCAGATTTTCTGTTTGATTTTCTTTTGTAATTTCTGTCTTTTTTTAATTTTTTTTTTTTTTTTTGAGATGGAATCTCACTCTATTGTCCATGATGGAGTGCAGTGGCACGATCTCAGCTCACTGCAACCTGTGCCTCCTGGGTTCAAGTGATTCTCCTGCCTCAGCCTCCCAAGTAGCTGGTACTACAGACATGCGCCACCATGCCCAGCTAATTATAATTTCTGTCTTTATAGATATTTTCAATTGGTTAACAAAGTGGGAAAAGATGAAGAAAACAACTCTGCTCTATTGGTTTTCTTTATCTGCCTATGGTTTCTTTTGGTTTTTAAAGCATATTTAAGACAGTTAATTTAATATCTTTGGTGAGTTGAAGGTCTGTTCTTCCTCAGGGACTGTTTTGTTACCTTTCTTGTAAATAGAACATACTTTCTTGTTTCTTTGCATGCTTTGTAATTTTTTGCTAAAACCTGGACATTTTGAATATTATAATGTAGTCACTATAGATCAGTTTTATGTCTTTCAAGACTTTGCTGTAACTGTTGTTTGTCATTACTGTTGTTACCGCTTTTTTTAGTGACTTTTCATGAACTAATTCTGTAAAATCTGTATTTGTTGTGCATAGCCACTGGAATCTCTGCTCCATTCGTTTCGTGGTCAGCTAACGGTTAGACAGATTTTCTTAAACATTTGAAACAGATAAGTCTACAGGTTATACGAAGAGGCTCTCTGTGCACATTGGGGCACATTTTTTATGCTCCAGCAGATAGTTCACAACTTTGCCTTACCCTTTACTTCTTACTTGTGTGGAGACTCGAGGTCACTTAGAGGCAAGAGTTTAAGACCTTCTCAGATTTTCCTAGTCATATGCATATCACTATGCATATGTAGCTGTCTACATTTCCAGGAACATGTTGGACCTTTACAAAGCTGCATGGGCATCTCATTCTCAAGCTTTTCCATTTAAGTTTTTGATCAGCTTGCTCTTTTACCCGACTACGATCGCCACTTCAGGCTGCTGTAGTGTTAAGCAATTGCCACTAACTGTTTCCAACATATACTCCAGTATGAAAGGCTGTTTCCACTGAGTTAGCTCTGAGTCTGGTCGAGCAAAGATAAACTTTGATTTTCCAGGGAAGATCAAAGCATGACAGTCATATGAGAATGGGAATTTAGAAGATCTTTAACCCCATTCTGCCCTCTCCAGTGGCTTTTAAGATGCTGGTTTTCACCATGACTGTGAAGCTGTTGGTTTTCAGGGCTACCATGGATCTAGGGGAAGGAGAGTGAGTATAGGACAAATTAAAACACCACACCACTCTGTTTTCTTACTGAGGTCGAGACCTTTTTTCTTGAATAAACACTCTCCAAATTGTTGCAAGATTTTTAAAAAATTTTTACAGTTATACAAAAGTTTCTTTGGATATTTTTTTGCCAGTGTTCTCATTGTTTTCTGGAGGAGAGGATTTTAGAGGTCCTTACACCATGATTTCTGCTGATGTCACTCTCCATTCATCTACCTTTTAAAGCTAACCACAGAAGTACATGGGCTTTGGGATCGGAAGTCCTGAAAAATAATTCTAGCTTAGTTATTAACCAGCTGGTGATCTTAGAAGTTTCTTAACCTCTCAGAATTTTTATCCTGTCAAATGAAGCTCCACTGTAGGATGTGCGAGCATATTAGATGACACACAATGTTGCAACGTAAACTCTAAGAGGTTTGCATGTACAATATATTTCTTTCTGTAATCTGCACTTCAAAGTGCATTGATCTTTTCTTTTTCTGGGCGTTAAAACCATGAGTATCTGATTTTTCCTTTTGACCCCTATAGTTCCCAAAGTTGGCTCTTTCTTTGTGTCCTCTGTGATGAACAGACTTTAAGGTGGCCTCATGATTCCTGCCTCCTGGTATTTATGCCTTTGTTTAAGTCCCTCTTCTTGAATGTAGGTGAGGCCTGCGACTCACTTCTAATCAATACCATATGATAAAGTGATGATACTTCACTCCTGTGATGTTACATTATCTAAAACTCTGTCTTGCTTGTAGGCTTTTTAATTTTTTTGAAATTTAAAGTTTTATTTTATTTTATTTAGCTTTACTGAGGCATAATTGATAAAATATGTCATAGGCATTTGTAAACCAAACTAATTCCATGTTGAACAGGAGCTAGGAAAAATGAGGCTGAGACCTACTGGGCTGCATTCCCAGATGGTTAAGGCATTCTAAGTCACAGGATGAGACAGGAAGTCGGCACAAGATACAGGTCATAAAGACCTTGCTGATAAAATAGGTTGTAGTAAAGAAGCTGGCCGAAACCCACCAAAACCAAGATGACCATGAAAGTGACCTCTGGTCATCCTCACTGCTACACTCCCACTAGTGTCATGACAGTTTGCAATTGTCATGGTAATGTCAGGAAGTTGCCTGACATGGCCTAAAAAAGGGAGGCATGAATAATCCACCCCTTGTTTAGCATATCATGCAGAAATAACCATAAAAATGGGAAACCAGCCGTCCTCAGGGCTGCCCTGTCTATGGAATAGCCATTCTTTTATTCCTTTACTTTCTTAATAAACTTGCTTTTGCTTTGTACTGTGGACTCTCCCTGAATTATTTCTTGTGCGAGATTCAAGAACGCTCTCTTGAGGTCTGGATCCAGATCCCTTTCCTGTAACAATTAGACTTGTCCTTTTTCTCATTGCTGGTTTTGGGGAAGCAAGCTTCTGTGCTGTGCAGCGTGGCCTGTGGAGAGGGACACAGGGCAAGGAACTCCTCTGGGAGCTGAGGGTGGCCTCCAGCCAACAGTCTTGTTTTATGGCTGCAAGGAAATGAGTTCTGCCAACAACTTGAGTGAATTTGGAAGTCAATAACTTTTATAGGAACTCCTAAGGCCAGATAGAATAAGAACGATGATCCCCATTTAGAAAAAATGATTCCAAGATGGTAAGGTTTGTCTGATCCCTACTTCTCCAATGTGAAGAAAGCATCAGGAACCAGTAAGGAATCTGGGTTGTCTTCCTGCTGGAGAAACAGTAAGAAGTTAAGAGACTATTTTGCTCTTCACAGGCAAATCACAAAGCTCCCCCCAGCCCCTCCTGCAGGTGGGCAGCAGGTCCTCTGGTACCTGGCCCCTGGACAGTGCCTGATGCAAGGCCCTTAGCCAGATTCCTATGAGGCCTGGCTATGGGGAGTACCAAGAGGCCCCATCCCCCCAACAGTTCCCCCAGTGCCAGGGAACATCAGACACACATCTCCTGGCAGGCGGGCACCAGCAGGCATCTGCTTATACCCAGTGCTCCAAGCTACATGTGGAGAAGGTTGGTACAGCTACCCCAAGGACTGCATCACTACACCTGTCTAGTGGAGATGGGGTCGGTGCCTCCCCTGTCTGGTGCATGACTGCCCCTGGTTCTCAAAAATCATGTACCTCTGGGGAGGCCAGCTGTGCTCCAGCAAATGACAAACACTCCCTGAAGGTGGGAGAGAGGTATGAATCTGAAGAGCCACCCTCCCAGCTGCCCCCATCTCAGCTCTGCTGCCATGGGCTGTCCTGCCTGCATCTCCACACTCGGAGGCAGCTGCCACGCAAGGACCCAGCTCCAGGTGGAGGACAGGCTTCATCCCATAGCAGGTGCCATTCAGAGCTGTCCCTGCACTCCCTGGATCCCATCACTGGGCAAATTAGTGTGGAAGCTGGAACAACTATACATCAGTTTGCCACCATCTGGCAGAGGCCTCCTCAGGGCTGTTGATTGTGGTGAGATGAGGGGATGCTGTGTGTCAGCCTTGAGCATTCTCAGAGCTTTGGAGCCAGCACAGGACCTGCCATGCTTTTATTATGCCTTAACAGCAAGAACAAGCCCACCCTGGGCTTAAGGGACAGCCTCTACTCTCCTGTTATTGTGTTTCAAAGTCTATGAATGTGAATGAGTTCATTTTTCTGGTGAGGACATCTATAGCTTTCATTATAGTTTCTAACAGTTACTGAGTTTTTTTTCCCAGGTACTGTTCTAAGCACTTTCCATATATTTATGCCTTTCAATTTTTATGATAACCCCTTTGAGGTATGTATCATTACTACATCCATCTTACAGGGAGAAAATTGAGGGCTGGAGACAATAAGGTCACACGTTGAGAAAGTAGGAGAGTAAGATCTCAAACTCAGATTGCACCGCAAGAGAGTCAGGTTGCAATGTCTTGTTTCAATGAGCCCATTTGGAAAATAACATTACCTCCCTCGTAGCTCGAGACAAGGTTATTCATAAGGTGGTTATCTCTGTTTTCATTAGCCAGTGTGGTACACCATGTGATCTTTTCAAATGACTTGCTCTAGGACCCATTTCTCCATGTTTAACATTTCTTTTCCTCCCTCCCTCTCTCCCTTTCTTCCTTCCTTTTCCTTCCTTCCTTCCTTCCTTCCTTCCTTCCTTCCTTCCTTCCTTCCTTCCTTCCTTCCTTCCTTCCTGTGTTTAATGTAGTACTTGAAAGTATATAGCTTGATGAAATTTTTCATACATAAACATACATGTAACCACTGCTCAGATCATGGTATCGAATAGAGATCCGCAAACGTTTTCTGTTGAGGGACAGATAATAAATAATGTAGGCTTTGCAGGCATGTGGTCTCTGTTGCAACACTCAACTCTGTCATTGCAGTGCAATCCAGCATCTACAGAGCATACGTAAATGAATGTGTGTGACTATGGTCTAATAAAGCTTTATTTACAAAATCAGGTGGTAGGTCAGGTTTGGCTCATGACCATAGATCTTGTTGAACCTTGATATGGAATGTTCCCAGTCCTTCAGAATGTTCCCTTGTACCTTTTCATAATCAATACTAACCCTCCTCAGCTATCCAGAAATAACAACTATTGTGACATTTAGCACAATATGCAGTGTTTGCTTTTCCCGTTCTTGGACTTCATGTAAATAAAATCCTATAGCACATATACCTTTGCGACTATTTTTTTTTTCACTCACTATCATGTATATGATATTCATTTGTGTTGTTGCATATAGCAGTAGTTTATTTATGTTTATGATTGTTGCTTTGCATGATTTTGTTGTATGACTATACTACCTTTATTTTTCTGTTCTCCTGTTAATAGAGGTTTGTACTATTTTCAAACTATTTGGGCTACTATGTACACTCCAGGGAGTGAAAAAAAAATTACTCAACACCTTTTGAGGAATTTGTACAAAGACAAATAAAATTGTGAATAATATCTTGATTGGTCACCATGCTGATTTAATTAATGAATCGATCTGCTGCATGCTTTGAGAATACACACTTGAATAGATTAGAGGTTCAGTGCTGCTTAAGTAAAGGGGCTCTTCTACTTTCTCGTACTTTTGTTTAGAAAGGGTAAAGACACATTTTTCAGGGACTATTTAATGAGTGCCTTCTGGGTACAAGGCAATGAACTTGGAATCCAAAGGCCTGGCTCTCTCACATGGGAGATCTGAGCCTTTGCCTGTGAGAAGTAATCTCTCAACCTCTTTTTTTCAAACGTGGAGGACAGTATGTGAGAAGAAAAATGTTTGTGAACTGCAAAGTGCCATTCACACATGAAGTGGTATTATTATTATATAAAAATATATAAATGGTGATTCCTGTTTTCTAAGAGTATCCAGTGTAGTAAAAATAACTACCACAAAGCATAGTATCTGATCATGTTATATAATAAATACTAACAGGGCTTCATGCTTGGACCAGACACAGAATGACTGGGTGGTGAAAATGCCTTAGCTGCCAGATAGAGCCACATGGCTTGCTGATGGATGTGAGAGAAAAGAATTGAAGATAATTCCAGGATTTTTTGCCTGAGTCATACAACAGATAGAGTTGCCATTCATTGGGCTTGGGAAGTCAGAAAGAAGCAAGTTTTGTTTTGAGCTTTACTGGGAGAATGGACAGGATTTTCCTAAGAGGAGGAGATGGGGAATTACAAATGGGAAGTGCAACTCAAATAAAGGGGAGCCAGAAGGACTTTTGGGAGGACCAGCTGGTTAAAGCCAAAGATGTAGGGAAAATAAAACAACTGCATGATAAATGGTGGCAGACTGAAGAATGTGGTGTTTGTCCAATGTGCAAATGAAGACAATGGAAGGTTTTGTAGTAACAGGACTTTATAGCCTTGAGAATCAATCAATGAGACCCTAAAAACTTCTTACTGAATCTCTCCTTCAGGCCGATTGCTCAGTAATATATTCCTTGAGAGGCATCCAACGGTATTTATAAAAATAGAAGCAAGTAGTTGCTGCTGTGTTGATTCTCATCTGTTCCATCACAAGCCACACAAGGAACCATATTTGGGGTCTCCTTTGTGATGGCAGGAACTGAAGTGGGGAGGCAGATGATGCCATCCTTGGAATTACAGAAACAGACATTTTCTCCAAGTTATTCAGGAATCAAGGGTGTCCAAGGAAAGCCAAACACAGGAGAACATTCAAAGCAAAATAAAACATAAACCATAATGCCAGAAGACCTGGATGTGTTCTTATCCAAGCTGCTCAATCATTGAGTTATTCTGGGCAAGTTACCCACTGAGCTCAGCGCCTTCATCTGCAAAATGAAGGTGGTTGTCCCTTCCTGACCTTCCTTCCAGGGCTGTAATAAAAATATAATAAGATGCCATAAGTCAAACACCTTATACGCTGCAATGCACTAATCAAAGTCTCTTTGTCAGTACAATGAATTAGGGCAGCAAACTTGTTCTGCTTCTCATCCCTGCTCATTTTCCACAGATCCAGCCATGCGACTTTTTAGACTCTTGTTAAAAATCAGTGGCTTGTAATTCTTCAGCCAGTTCTAGGACAAGGCTGAGACATACAGAGCAAAGAGGAGAGATCCCAAGGGCTCACCTTAAAGGGAGGCACAGTTTGGTGGGCCTAGATGCAACGGCAGCTTTTTTTCTACAGACCCGACATGGCAATTGAGAATCTGAAGTTCTCATTCAAAAACCCCAAGTAGTCTTAAGGTGCTTTCAACTTTCAAGCTATTTGCCAATCATTGTTAGTTCTCCCAAGCTCTCTGTGAGGCAAGGAAACTTTAGGAGGCTGACTTCAACATTCTGAAAATGGAACAATGACTCTCTTTTCTCTTTTATATATATATATATTTTTTGGACTGCCTGCTGCCCCCTCAGGCAGACTCATAGCAGCCCTGAATGCCAGCAGACACCATCACAGCTGTCCTGGCCTCAGTGGCTCCCACAGGCTCACCAGCAATATTTCGGAAAAGGCCCGAGGGCAGAGCAGAGCCTTTTCATTGTCTTTGCTCTTGGGCTTCCCTAGCCATTGAGGAAGAATCGTCCCTTGGAAGGAGACACAGCTGCCTGTGGCAATGTGTTTGCATAGTAATTATCATGCTTTTAAATAAATTATCTGATGCCTCAAAATTAAAAGGAAATCCACCAAAACCTTAAAAAAGAAAAGTGGTTTATGGGAAGGGGTGTTTGTTTAATAAATTGTTCAAAGGCTGAAATTTGACCTCAGATGACACTGAGTTCAAATCTCAGCTCTGTTATTTATGGAACAGAAGCAAACTTGGACTAGTTACTGCACAGTCGAAGCCTCATTTCTGTCATCTTTGAAGTGCAGCCAATAACACCTATCCTGTAAGATTATTGTATGGCTCACATGACACAAATAAAATACTTCCAGTCATGGTTGCTACATGGTAAACTATCAAGAGATAGTATTTTGATAATGAAAGGTAAACATGAGCTCAAGTTCATATCCCACAAAAGTTAGCTAAAGTGAGAGTGTGGGTAGACTCAAATTATGCTAGAAAATTATGGTAATCAGTTATGGTAGGTTGTTGTATACCCGATATGTTCACGCCTTCTTGTATCCATGCCCTTGGATAGTTCCCTCCCACAAAGATGCTGGGTTTGGCCATGTGACTTGCTCTGACCAATGGAACAAGAGCAAATATGATGCAATCCAAGACTTGAAAAGTGCATGTGCACTAGCACATGCTCTCTCTAGTGACCCTTGGATCCCTATTGAGAAGCTATGTGAACAGCATGCCTGGGCTAGACTGCTGGAGGACGAGAGACACAGCAAGAAGAGCTGAGCCATCTCAGCAAGGGTCATACTAAAGCAACCAGCTCCCAGCTGATGTGGCAGCTGACTTCATACATACGAGTAAGCCCAGCTGAGACCAGCAGAAGAATAGCCAGCTGAGCCCAGCCCAAATTGCCAACTCAGAGAATCCCGACCTAAATAAATGATTGTTGTATTCAGCAAGTTTTTGGTGTCTTATTATGCAGTCATAGATAATTCATGCTCCAAGGCATCCAGCGTCTGAGAGCTGTAATGAAAACTGAGGAAGGACTAGTTTGGTCTTCTCTTTGGGTCTAGGAGCCCAACAAGTCCTTGTGTCCAGATAAGAATTTTGTTGGCCCAGCAACTTGAGCATTAATGGGACATAGAAGAATCCATCAAAGACCTTTGGTAGAAATCTTTGTCTGTGTTTAGTAAACTTCCCAGCTTACAGTCTGAGTATTCATACATGTCTTATGAAGTATTATGAAGCCTGGCTCATCAGCTCCAGCCTGCAGCAGAAGTCCTCGCTGGAATGATTGATTAGCACTGAGCAGGGTATAATCAATAAAGCACTGCTCATAGGAGATCATCATTTCAGACTTCATTAGAGGTGGCTTGGTTGTTACACAGAGGCTATTTAGAGGCCGTAAATGAATTCGATTTGCTTTTTTATTTCCAGCCTAGAAAGTTGGACTCTGTCCTTTTCACTCCAGAGTTAAGAAAGAGATTTTAAGATTAATTAGATAAGACTGAATTTATCCACTTAAAGGTGATCATAGGGAAACTGAAAGAGCAGTGAGGCTGAGAAGAACTGGAGAATGAAATGAAACTGGGTCAAGTCTGGTGGTACTCAGGAGTTGGCAGCTAGGACTCCTTACCTGGCAGCTGGAGTCCTTACCGGCCCTGGACCATTTTCTGAACACTTGTGCATGCACTAAGCCCAATCGATGCCCTTTCTTGCCGAGGTTGGCAAGAGGCTAGGAGCAATGATCTTTATCTTTGTAGTGTTAACAAGCAGCACCAGTAACAACCATCACCAGTTACTAAACAGGACCCACGAATTAGGTATTTTATGAGTATTATTTCTAATTGTTACAAAATAGTAGCTGTTATTCCCCATTTACAAAGAGGAATACCTGTGCCCAGGGATGTTAAACAACTTCTTCAAGGTTACACAACCAGTTGAGATTCAAAACCAGGAAGACCATGCCCCTTCCGCTACACCTCACTGCCTCGTTCAGAAAACTAAGCAGGATGAGCAATGTCTCTAAAGGTCATGAGGTCCAGCTCCTGCCCCTGGGGAAGGCTAGATCAAGATTATAAAGATAATGTATACTTCTGTGAATATGATAAGCAGAGAAAATCCATAAGTCCATAGAGAATATTATAGGCCCTCCATTTTCTAAAGCTGAAGATTTTCTTCTGTTAGCCCAAGTGTCTAAGTCCATTTATTCCAATTCTGCTTTCACTGGGGATGAAAAACCCATTTACCTTGGCTCCATTGGAAAACTGAGATGATGGCAACTTAGGCAGTAGAATCTGGAAGTTGGTCAATGCTCCTCCTTCTTTTTTTTTTAAGACAGTCTCACTCTGTCACCCAGGCTGGAGTGCAGTGGTGTGATCTTGGCTCACTGAAACCTCCACCCCCCAGGTCCAAGCAATTCTCATGCCTCAGCCTCCCAAGTAGCTGGGATTACTGAGGTGTGCCACAATGCCTGGCTAATTTTTGTATTTTTAGTATAGATGGGGTTTTGCTATGCTGGTCAGGCTGGTCAAACTCCCAACCTCAGGTGATATTCACTTGCCTCGGCCTCCCAAAGTGCTGGTATTACAGGCGTGAGCCACCACGCCCGGCCAGTCCTCCTTCTTTAAAGCATCCTCTCCTCATTCATTCATTCATTCTATAAGCATCTATTATCTAACATGTTTGTTTCTAATCTTGTTTTTATTCTTAACCTGTTTGTCATCTAAAAGGCTCAACTCATTTTATAGTCTGTAAAATGTGTATAATAAAATGGACTCCAGCTGATCCCCAAAGTAATTAAAAACTCTTGGGAACAGCATTCTTTCTGTAACCTGGGGAACTCCCATGTGTAACTGAGGGCCAAGCCAGTCATACCTGGAATAGGTGAGATTTGTGGTTCTTAAAAAGGACAGAGACAATAGCTGTGAGGATTTTGTACAGTGCCAGCAGTATATAGCAGGTGTTCAATAAAGGACAACTATCAGTATACATAGTCAAACTGCCTAAACCAACTCAGTATTGATTCATCAAGTTTCGAGAATTTTAAAAATAAATCTGATGCTTTCTATAGGAAAGAAAAAGATCTCAGTGACTTACGATTTGGAGAATATGGATTTGAATATCGGCTCTGTCATTTACTAACTTTCCATCTTTGGGGAACATTTTTGACCTCTCTGGCCCTCAGTGTTTTACCTCCCCACTGCAGGAAGATTTGTTGAGCATTTCTTAAGAATTCAATATTTTTCTAGGTTGTTGAGAATATAAAAATATAAATTGGGATCTGGTTTCTGATCTAGGACCTAAGGATTATTATTATTTTTTTTACAGACAGGGTTTCACTCTGTAACACCAGGTTAAATGCAGTTGTGTGAGCATGATTCACTATAACCTCAAACTCCTGGGCTCGAGCCATTCTCTTCAGTGGTTGGTACTATAGGCACATGCCACCATGTCCAGCTAAATTTTTTGTAAAGAAAGTGTCTTGGTATGTTGCCCAGGCTAGTTTCGAATTTCTGGCCTCAAGAGATCCTCCCACTTTGGCTTCCCAAAGCACTGAATGACTGGCCACCATGCCCAGCCTGACCTAGGAATGCTCATAACATGGCTGGGAAATTGAATCCCAAGAGGCAAAAAATTGTGGAATGGGAAGATGTTCAGACCAGGAAAAAACAGAGGAGAGAGCTTCATGAATTGTGGGACATTAGCTGAGCCTCAAAGATGAGGCAGGCGTTAAGTACAAATACTCAGAGAAGGGCATTTTCAACCAAACATGGAGAGGGAAGAGTGAACTCCAGTTGGAATCCCAGGGCGTGTTCAGGGAAATCTGACTGGACCAGCCCAGCCAGGGCAAAGTTTCCCAGCTGGAAGCAGCAAATGAGAAAGGCAACAGGAAGAGCCGGTCGCTTCAGGAGGGCAGCCTTTAGAGGCCATGAACTGTATTTTTCCTCTTCCTTTGTTCAGACCACCTTCAATGTGATGCACCAGAAGTAGCTTTGCTTTGTTTGCTTTGATAAAACCTTCAAAAGGGAAGGCGATGACAAAGTTGTTCCAGGGAGAAATGTTTTCCTTTCTTAGGGGATTAATCAGAAAACAGCAAAGCTAGCCAGAAGCACATTGCCCTCTGCGTGCATTGTGGGAGGTGATGTCTGTGGGAACTCAGAGCCCATCCTCAAAGACAGACTTTGGTCTCCAAGAGACAAGCTGAGATTCCTGATTTTTATTTCTGATAACTCCTTTTCTAGATTTATTAAATTTTTAAGGTAATTTCCCCAAGTCTACACTCCCTGAAGATTTTCCAAAGAAATGTCAATAGCAGAGTGTTTTCTTTCAGTTTCTTGTGCCTGCATTCTTCTGGGTGGGCTTCTGTAACTTCATTCTCTTTGTTCATGTTGGAGGGACCTTTGTTATACCTCCTCAAAAACATGCCAGGGGAGAAGAATTGGTCCCGACACATCAGATTCAACACTCCTCAAACACAGACTCTGGTTACCTGGTGGACACAATCCAAGCTCTTTGTTTGGCTCCTGTGTGGAATGTGACACTCTGGTGTCAGTGTAGGAATGTGTTAGCCAAAATTCTCTTGCTTAATAATTCCTTTTACACTTCTTTTCAGCTCTGATGTCCACCAATACACATATAAACAGTAATTTGCAGCAGAAGTGGCCTTTGAGGTATCAGATTAATGATGATCAGGGCTATGAGCCTCCAGGACTGAAAGGGCACGTTGCCAGCCCTGAATACTCAGAGGGCATAGGAAAGACAAGAGGACAAGTTAAAGTCGATTAATAGCTATGAGCAAATGAGGTCACTGTCCTGCCTTCCAAGACTTCCCTATCAATTGGTCAAGAACAAGTTGGTCACAGCTTTAAAAAGTTGAAAAAGGGAAGGAGAAAATATTCAGTCACCTGGACAAAAACTGAAACCCGAGAACCTACTCCCTCATTTTTTAAATAAAGATGAGAATGAATATTGATCCAAAGGAATACTGGGTTCCTAGTTTTAAACATAGAATTTCCTCTTTTGTTAAAATTATGAAAAGAATTTGTTTATATATGATAGCAGGTTCCCCAGATTCTCTTCTGTCTCTTGTCCTCTCTACACTGGTTGAAAAGAGGATGAGGATGAACAAGCTCAAAGGTGGAGGCAGGTAGTCCCGGGATTCTCCCACTGTGTTCCCATGTGTACCCTCTTGCATCCCAAAGACAAATCCTCACATTACTTCCAGGTGCCTCTGACGAAAGAAGACAGAACAAGTCTCAAACACAGGAATTGTGTGCTCTGAATTTTAAGAATCTATTTGAAACTGGAGCTACTGGCCAAATTGTGGCATGGCCATGTGGGTAACATTTCATTTAATAAATCAATGAGAACTGGCAAGAAGAAGGCCTGCGTGCTTTTCATGGGTCTCCATACTGCTTGTTTGAGCCCTGAGTAAAAGCTTGCACTGGATAATGCCATGGGCTGACCCTTGCAGATGTAATGACTGTGATGGAAAAAGGACATTTGATTAAAAAAAAATAGGGAGGGGGAATACTTAGGCTACCAACAGTTACATTTTCTTTTGCCACAGGCAGATGAGAATAGATTCAGTGGTGTGAACCAGTTCATTCTGATTCACGAGAGGTGACTGTTGAATTTTGAGGAAATTCATGAGCCATTGGTAGCTTGAAATTAGTCATGGTAGGATTTTTTAAACCATAGAAATTGGCAAATGCTACAAATGAGGACTCCCCAGCCCCACCCTGGAAAGCTACTGTTGTTTACCAGCACACTAGTGAGAATAATCCAGATAACACTCCTCATTAAAAATTTCCCAGTGCTCCAAGCTCCTTGAGAGGTGCAGAAACACAGGTTTTGCTCAAGTATTTGTCAAATCTTGGTTGGGGAGACTCTTTAGTCTTCTCAGTGCAAGGTCATTTTTTGAGTTTGTTGATCACAGTGAAATGCACATTCAACACTGTAAGAGAATGTTATCGGTTAAAAGTATACACATGTGCAATCCACTATAAAGGCAAAGAACATATAGGTAACACTCATACTGCCTCCAGTCCATCTTTTATCTGAATTATGGTGAGTCCTAAAGAAACTGTTGGTCACTCAAAGTTTTGGACTGAAAAGAGAAGGGCCTTATCCACATCCATGTCCTGTAGCCAAGTCTGTAGAGGGATAAGAATATTTTCCTCCCTTTCTCTTTCTCTGTTCCTCCTATCCCTGTCTTCCTATGCTCTCTCTCTCTCTCTCTCTCTCTCTCCCTCTCTCTCTCTCTCTGCTTCTCTCTCTCAGTATCTCTCTCTCTCTCTGTCTCTGTCTCTCTCTCCCTCTTTCCCTGGGGTGGAAATCACAGCCCAGGCCCATAGTGAAATACAGTTATAACTCACTTTTGCTGTATTTGAGATGAAAAATCCAAGCATTCCTTATCCATCTGTGAAAGTGTACTTATCAAAAAGTGTAAGTAGGGTCCTTAAATACAAGTGTTTTAATCAAGATATTTGCAGTTCTGCCCATTTTCCCTCAGGATGAATGTAATAACGATGTTATGGGACATTTATTACAATGTTCCAGGCACTGCTTTGCATATATATATAATATATATGTTATGCAGGCATTAGCCTAAATTTCATTCAAAGATGCAGCATCTTTGCTTAAGAAAAACTGTTCTTCAAATAAGAAAAATCTTTGCATGAAGGTACTGGGGAGAGCAAGCTCATTTGGAGATTTTCTCCTAGAACATCCTGTTGTGTTCTCTCAGCTTTTGTCATTGAGGTTTCTCTCATTAAAGCCACCTTGGTGGTATCTTAAACAGCACTGCTCTCTGCTGAGTCCAGTAATGTGATGTTCTTCACTTCTATATCCATCTCCTTGTCTGCAAAGGCTATTCGCTGGCACCTGCTAAGAGGGTTTGGGAATCACACCAGCAAGTTGCTTTGCCACTTACCATAAGATGCTTGTCTTCCCTCTGAGGCTCTGCTGATAGCCTCATTGCGTGTGAGTGTGTGGAGGGCCCAGACACGAAGTTCAGGACACCAGAATCAGAATATTTGCAGCCATTCAGTCACACCCTGCTTCTCTTAGGAAATAGAGGCAGGAGGGTCCTCTTCATTTTCTCTGAACTTAGATAAGGTGTCTGCAACCCACCCCAGGCCTGTGTTTTCTAGCCTCCCTAGGGTCAGAGTTGTGTCCCTTACCCTCAAAAGCAATCGTCCCTTTGATCAAAGTCTAGAAGATGTCATGGGGCTGTCCACCATCCCTGCACCAGAGTCATGCACACAGTGACCTCTCTGAGGTCACCTACTTCATTTGAGGACAGGTCTGACTTTTAAAAATGTCTTCCTATTATTGAACTGCATTTCCTGTTTTTTTTTTCTACCTGTGGAGTCTAGTTCTAGCTTTTGAAGTTTTATAGAAGTGTTATAGTAGAACCAGCTTCATATACTCTTCCCTGCCAGGGTCCTGCACACACAGAACACAGCCACTCTCATCTTAGGCACAGGAAACTGCATTTTAGGTGATAACCTATATTATATGCTTAAACCAAAGTAAAAGAAGTGATCTGGAAAAGAGGAGTACTTTAGAATTCCACACGCCCTCCCCGAGGCACTCTCCTGAGGGACTTAGTTTTCTAAAGGCCAAATCACCTGATTTCTTCATACTCGCATACAGACTTGTTCTGTATTTCTCCGTTGGTTCAGCTAATTTTTCTAGGCCCTTCCTAATCTCCTTTTCACTGCCTGCTTGCATAAAATATTTTATAACCTTGATTGACAGCAATTTTTCTGTGGTATATGCAACTTAAGACAACTTAAGATCCTGAAAATGGGATGAGATCTTTGTTACCAGAAAGTCTAGGATGGAGAGAAGACATTTGGAGGAGCCATTTGACAGAAGGATCATGAAGAAGGTGAGGCTTTCGGGAAGATACCAGAGCCTCTCCATAGGTTGCTGAGAAGGGTTTTCTGTGATCTGTATAAACTGGCGTCAATACTCCATTGCTTTATGAGCTTAAGAGAACAAACTGCTTTCTCCCATGATCTTTTTTGACTTCAAAAAGATATTTTCCAGGTTACTGCAAAGTATATATGTCTTTTTAATTGTTTTAGGTTGCCCTGCAAATTAAAGTACATTTAGCACAAGGCAGTTTTGATCAATTAAGCAGTTATGATTTCTAAATATTGTGAGCCTTTAAAAATGTGTAATTGAGAATCTTGGATCTTTGCAATGTTCACATGGATGTCCTCCTTTCTTTAAGAGGGCTCCAAAAGATGAGGTGAGGAACTGAAGGATGTAGAGTTTAAAAAGCTAGATTGCCAAGGGATCGGGGCAGATAGGCACTAAAGGAATTCAGAGGAGAGATTACTTCCATTCAGACTGAGCAGGAAAAGCTTCCTGAAGGAGATGGCACTTGAGGCATGAAAAGGGGGTTTGAAGTTTGGTAGATGAAGAGTAGTTGTCAAGGCATTCAGGAGGTAGAAGACATGAGTGAAGGGGCATTGTAGGCAGAATCACGGCCCCACAAAGATGTCCATGTGTTGTGCCAAACCCCTATTAACATTAATAGGGAAGGCACCAGGTTCAAGAGGCTGAAGAAGAGACCCAGAGCCGGGAAATGGGACATGGGGTCTGGTTAGGGGCTCACATACAGGGGAGAGAGTCCAGTGGCAGTGGGCTGGACAGGAAAACCACAACTGTGTGCAAACAGCATGCTGTTCATACAGCATTTTTTACTTAACACCCTCCCCTTAATGACCTCCACCTGACAACCTTCGTTTATCCCAAAATGCAGGGCCTCAATCCCCTGTATGGCCCAAGGTCCACGGGACTGGCTGACGGGGGCTCAGATGTTCCCTCATAGACAAGGAATGAATCTCTGGGTTGTCCATGCCCGGATTCCCTAGCTCGGAACACACATTCAGGTGTGTCTCCCACACAAGGTCATTCCCAGAGTATGCTTGACTTATTGCTATCAGGGGCATTTACTCTGTACTATGTCGGAATCCTAGGAACCTGTGAGTATGGGTTCCTACATGGCAAAAGGGGCTCTGTAGATGTGATTAAGGGTCTTGAGATGGGGAGACTTTCCTAGATCACTGGGGTACACCCAAGATAATCACATGATTTCTTAAAAGCAGTCTTTCTTGACTATGGTCAGAAAGAAATGTGATGATGGAGGAAGGCTCAGAGTTGCTACATTGCTGGCTTTGGAGATGGAAAATGGGGACCATGAGCTGAGGAATGTGGGTGACTTTAGAAGCTGGAAAAAGCAAAGAAATAAATTCTCCCTTAGATCTTTCAGAAAGGACATATCCTGTCCACATCCTGACTCTAGCCCAGTGAGACCCACGTTGGATTTCTGACCTACAGAAAAATACAACACTAAATTTATGTTGTTTGAAGACATTAAGTCCATGGAAATTTTCTGTGGCAGCAGTAGAAGATGCAAACAATTGGCACTGAGGGAGAGTGAGTGGATTTTTTCAGCCAGAATTTGGGGAAAATTAAAGTATTTTTTAATTTATATTTTTTTAATCTTTAGAAGCTTTATTTAGGCTTTTGAACAAAAGTTTATTCTTAAAATTTCAAGGATCATATTTTCAATGTAATAACATGTGTTTTGTTGGCATTGAAAATAGCATTTTTTAAAACCTTTATTTTAAGTTCTGGGTACATGTGCAGGATGGTTACATAGGTAAACTTGTGTAAGGAGGGTTTGTTGTACAGATTATTTTATCACCCAGGTATTAAGTCTAGTATCCATTAATTATTTTTTTGATCCTCTCCCTCCTTCCACCCTCCACCCTCTGATAGACCCCAGTATCTGTTGTTTCCTTCTATGTGTCCATGTGTTCCCATCATTTAGCTCCCACTTATAAGTAAGAACATACAGTACTTGGCTTTCTGTTCCTACATGAGTTTGCTGAGGATAATGGCCTCCAGATTCATCTGTGCCTCTGCAGAGGACATAATCTCATTCCCTTTTATGGCTGCATAGTATTCCATGGTATATATGTACAACATTTTCTTTATGCAGTCTATCATTCATGATCATTTAGGTTGATTCCATGTCTTTGCTATTGTGAATAGTGCTGCAATGAACATATATGCATGCATGTTTCTTCATAAAAGAATGATTTGTATTCTTTTGGGTATATACCTAGTAATGGGATTACTGGGTCAAACGGTATTTCCGTCTTTAGGCCTTTGAGGAGTCGCCACACTGTCTTCCACAATGGTTGAACGAATTTACACTCCCGTCAACAGTGCACAAGCACTCCTTTACCTCCACAACCTTGCCAACATCTTTTATTTTTTGACTTTTTAAGACTAGCCATTCTGACTGCTGTGAGATGGTATCTCGTTGTGGTTTTAATTTGCATTTCTCTAATGATCAGTGATGTTGAGCTTTTTTTCATGTTTGTCGGCAGCATGTATGTCTTCTTTTGAAAGTGTCTGTTTATGTCCTTTGCCACTTTTTAATGGGGTTGTTTTTTATTGTAAATTTAAGTTCTTTATAGATGCTAGATATTAGAACTGTGTCAGATGCATAGATTATGAAAATTTTTTTCCATTCTTAGGTTGTCTGTTCACTCTGTTGATAGTTTCTTTTGCTGTGCAGAAGATCTTTTATTGTAATTAGATTCCATTTGTCATTTTTGGCTTTTGTTGCAATTGCTTTTAGTGTCCTCATCAGGAAATCTTTGCCCATGCCTATGTCTGAATGGCATTACCTATCTTGTCTTCCAAGGTTTTTATAGTTTTGGGTTTTACATGTAAGTCTTCAAGCCATCTTCAGTAAATTTTTGTATATAGTGTAAGGAAAGGATCCGGTTTCAATCTTCTACATATAGCTAGCCAGTTATCCCAGCACAATTTATTAATAAGGAATCCTTTCCCCATTGCTTGATTTTGTCAGGTTTGTTAAAGATCAGATAGTTGTAGGTTTGTGATCTTATTTCTGGGTTCTTTATTCTGTTCTATTGGTCTATGTGTCTGTTTTTGTATCAGTATCATGCTGTTTTGGTTACTGTAGTCCTGTTGTATAGCTTGAAGTTGGGTAGTGTGATGCCTCCAGCTTTGTCCTCTCTGCCTTGGCTATTTAGGCTTTTTTGGGTTCCATATGAATTTTAAAATAGCCTTTCTAGTTCTGTGAAGAATCTCAATGGTAGTTTAACAGAAATAGCATTGAATCTACAAGTTACTTTGGTCAGTATGGCCATTTTAATGATATTGGTTCTTCCTGTCCATGAACATGGAATGTTTTTCTATTTGTTTGTGTCATCCCTGATTTCTCTGAGCAGTGGTTTGTAGTTCTCCTTGTAGCGATCTTTTACTTCCCTCGTTAGCTGTATTCCTAGGTATTTTATTCTTTTGGGGGCAATTGTGAATGGGAACACTAAAGGCCCACATCAGAAAGCTAGAAAGATCTCAAATCAAAAACCTAACATCGCAACTAAAACAACTAGAGAACCAAGCACAAACAAATCCCAGGGCTAGCAGAAGACAAAAAATAACCAAAATCAGACCTGAACTGAAGGAGATTGAGACATGAAAAACCATTCAAGAGATAAATGAATCCAGGAGTTGGTTTTTAAAAAAATTAATAAAATAGACTACTAGCTAGATTAATAAAGAAGAAAAGAGAGAATATTTAAATAAACACAATCAGAAACAAGGGGGTTATTACCACTGATCACCCAGAAATACAAAAAACCATCAGAGAATATTATGAACACCTCTATGCACATAAACTAGAAAATCTAGAAGAAATGGATAAATTCCTGGACACATATACCCTCCCAAGACTGAACCAGGAAGAAATTGAATCCCTGAACAGTCCAATGATGAGTTCTGAAATTGAGGCAGTCATAAATAGCCTATCAACCAAAAAAAGACTAGGACCAGATGGAGTCACAACTGAATTCTACCAGGTGTACAACGAAGAGCTGGTACCATTCCTAATGAAACTGTTCCAAAAACATTGAGGAGGAGGGACTCTTTGCTAACTCATTCTATGAGGACAGCATCATCCAGATACCAAAACGAGGCAGAGATGCAACGAAAAAAGAAAACTTTAGGCCAATATCCTTTATGGATATCAATGCAAAAATCCTCAACAAAATACTGGCAAACAGTCCAGCAGCACATCCAAAAGCTTATCCACCAAGATCAAGAAGGCTTTATCCCTGGGATGCAAGGTTGGTTCAACATATGTAAATCGATAAATGTGATTCATCACATAAACAGAACTAAAGACAAAACCCACATGATTATTTCAATAGATGCAGAAAGGTTTTCATTAAAATTCAATATCATTCATGTTTAAAAAATTTGAATAAAGTAGGTATTGAAGGAACATACCTGAAAATAACAAGAGCCTTATATGACAAACCCACAGATAACATCATACTGAATGGGCAAAAGCTGGAAGCATTCTCCGTGTAAAGCGGCACAAGACAAGCATGCCCTCTCTCACCACCCCATTCAACATAGTATTGTCCTGGCCAGCGCAATCAGGCAAGAGAAAGACATAAAGGACATTCCAAACAGGAAGAGAGGTAGTCAAACTATCCCTGTTTGCAGATGACATTAACTTATATCTAGAAATCCCCATAGTCTCAGCCCAAAAGCTTCTTAAGCTGACAAACATCTTTAGCAAAGTCTCAGGATACAAAATCAACGTGCAAAAATCACTAGCATTCCTATATGCCTACAGTCAAGCCAAGAACCAAATCAGGTATGAAGTCCCATTTACAATTGCCACAAAAAGTGTTTAGAAAGAAAGCTAGAAACAGGCTTAATTTGGTTTGGGTGACTTCTGTTGCCATTTTGGACAATTGATTAGCATAGATTCTCAAATACACATGTCTTAAGAGCTTTTCAGAAGCTACATTCCACATATTGTGATTCAACTAACTGTTGCAGGACAAAAACCCATTAAAGCAAAACTTTAAGTTCCAGCAACTGAAATTGACCAATTGTATGTTGCAATTTCCTGTACAACAAGATTTTACAGTAAAGAATTTGGACAGCCTTTTAAAGTCTGATAGAAGACTAGATAGTGCTTTTAAAAATAGAATCTGTTCAGTACTACCCTTTGCCAATTGTCAAGATTAGTGCGAATCCCACTTAACACTCTGCCTTTGAAAATTGTCTTTGTGCTATCTTAGTCCCCTTGGGAAATCAGTGAAATGGTTAAGGAGGTTGAGACTCAGTGGTGTTAAGTGACTTGCCCAGGTTGCAAAATCTTTGAATGATAACTGGTACTTGGACTCCAATTATTCTCCAGGAGCATTGCCAGGTTCTAGGGAGAAGGACGCTGCCTCTTCTGTGTGCCATAGGAGTAGTAACCCAGCCAAACCCTCAGACCTCCTGCTGTCAGCCTATGAAAGACATGGTCAGAGTAACAGGAGCTGCTCTCCATCAGAGCTAGTGTGGACAGGCAAGGGGCACTGTGACTCCTTTCCAGCACAGAGGGACCCATTTAAAGGAGCTTTCCACTCAGTTGGAAAGGGGCTGCTTTCTGGGATCTCGTGAGGAAATAGCAAGGGTAACAGTCTCTGTAATATTTTGGAAAATGGATAAATTCAGCAAGTTGAGTTCACCCATACGGCATATTGCCTAGATGGGTCCCATGCTCAGAACACACTTATTCTCTCTTCCCCTTTATAGCTTAACAGGTTCCTTCAGCTCACAGGACCTGGCCCCTGGTGGGACGTGGGGAAGTAGGGAGATGGAATATTACCTGTATTTGATGATGCGAATCAGAGTTTTCTTGAATGGGTCCAGAATATGAGTTCACACAGTTGTTTATTTGTCCCTTTCTTCCCTTAGGTAGCCAGGCTCCAAGACAGTATGAGAGGAAAATGGGGACCTTTGTTACATCCAAAACTAAAATTTACAAAAGGCTCTGCTTTTGAAGGAAGAATTGTGTTTGCAGGGAAGTAGTTAGCAGATTTGTTTAAACACTACTTTAAAATGAACTTGTTGGTATATGTAACATGGTAAGGACATATTGTCAGCTGACAAGGAGCTGCTGGCTATGAGTTTGAGATCTTGAAGACATGTAAGTGCAGAAATTGTTTTCTGCAGCCTTGATGGTACAGGTATGTTGATTATTTCATTCTGTTTTAGAATCTATGTCTGTATCAGTTAGCTTTCACTGCATAACAAACTAACCCTAAACCTAGTAATCTAAAGCAACAGTTTAATTTAATTCACAATTCTCTGGGTAGGTTGAGCGGCTTCATTGATATCTGCTGGGCTCTTTCAGGTGTTTATGGCCTGGTGGGAGCTAGATGTCCAGGATGGCCTCACTTATGTGTCTGGTGATTGCAGGCAGGTTGGTCTTGGGGGAACCAGATAGGGTGCCTCATCTGCTCCATGTCTTCTATTCCAGGCTTCTTCACATGGAAGCTCAGTTCCAAAGGCAGCCAGAGGGCAAGCCTTCTTGAACAAGCACATTTCAAGCCTCTGTTTTCATCATGTGTGATGATGTCTATTAACCAAGTCAGGCCACATGGATAAAGCTGCCATATCTTGATGGATGGAGCTTCCAAGTCACATTGCAGAAGGAAACAACAATGGAAAGAATTTGTGATCATGTTTGCTATGCACCACAGCATATATATTGGCATAAAATAAGGTATATTATGAAGGAACGTGAGAAAGACTGTGCTGATTGACAGCTCACTTTTCCTTCCTTTCGCTAAATTCATTTTCCAGGTCTGAGGTCTCAACCTAAAAGTGGTGAGTTTACATATAATATGTTACGTCCAGTGAAATATTCAAATTTTTTGCCCCAGGAATTGTACTTTTTAAGATCTTTTCTAAGTAAATAATTCTAACTATGGAAAAAGTTGTATTCATAAAGATATTCTGCAAGCTTTATTTATAGGAATGCAAATTGTAAATAATTTAAGTGGCCAACTAAAGTGTGGTTAACAGTATATCCACTTGGGGAATAGTATAAAAGTGAAATTATGTTTAGATGTCTAACAACAGAAAAAATTACCCTACTATAATGATAATTTAAAACAGAATATCAAATACTAGCAAAAAGAAAAGAAAGAAAGAAAGAAAGAAAATACTACACGGAAGATTCAGAAAAGCCCAATGCATGTATTATTGTTATTTGAGGAATCATGGGACTATGAGTGACTGTTTTTTTCTTCTTTTGCCATTCTCTTTTTTTCCTTCAATAATCATGCTTACTTTTGAATTGAAAATAAGTTTTTTGTTAGCAATGTTTTAAAAACAGGGAGAATAAAACTGCCTCTGGTATTCTTTATTCTTTTACTCTGAAAGAATAACCACCATTGTTATGTACTTCCTCTGGGGTTGTTACACATTGACTAAGTTGTTTTGTTATTTTCTTTAGGGTTGGTTAGGATGTAATTTCTTTCCTTTTGGGTTCCTGGCTGCTTTGAGCTATGAAAAAGCAAGGATTTTGCTACCATGTGACCACAAACTCAAACAACATGCTGTTCCCTAAGTTAGCTGTGTTGTCGTCCCTCGTGTGACTTGCCTGTCATCCCAAACACACCAAGTGTTCATGTTGATATGAGTCAAAAAGAATTTATTTAGGCAGATAGTGAGGGTAAGGAAGTCCTCAGTAGGGTTTTGTTTTAATGAAAAGTAGCCTGAAAATCATTTCTTTTCTAACAAAGAGCAGCCTGTAAAATTGAGCTGCAGACATAGAAAGGCAAACTAGAAGCTTGCACAGGTGAATGTTGGCAGTTGTGCCTGTAGGAAAAGGCTACCTTGGACCAGGCGTGTTCAAAATGGCGACTCCATCTTCTCTTCTCTTTGCCAAACCACCTGTAGAGTAAGGAGAAGACAACATGGCTCCGGCCAGGCAAAGACCCCATGTGCATAATAAGATTAGGGTGGGGCAGTATGCCCCACGTACTATGTAAACATCACACCTGGTTCAACTAATCTTTGGGCCCTATGTAAACAGCTGCCTCTACAAGCCTGTCTATAAAATCCGGTGCATTCCACCTTGGGTCAGAAGTCCCATTCGGGCATCTCTTTCTGTCTCTGTCTCTCTCTCTCAGTTCTCCTTTCTCTTTCTTTCGTCTATTAAACCTCAGCTCTTAAACTCACTCCTTATGTGTGTCCGTGTCCTTAGTTTTCTTGGCATGAAGCAACAAAACTCAGGTATTACCCCAGGCAATGATGCAGCTTCAACATTGTATGAGGAGTTCTGGAAACTACTATGAAAAGGCAAACTAAGCCATCTCTGTTCAGTCTGTCCAGTTTTGACAAAGCTTCATGAAGTAAGTAGCTGATACAGGCCAGGCTCAGCACTCATACCAGGATTGGATGAGTTTGGCTTCCAGGGACTAAATTCTAGTCTTAAGTAGCAGGTGTGTTGATCCCTGGCTTTGTGACCAGGCAGACAGTGAGCATCATAGAAGGAGAAGTGAGTTTTATTTAAGGGAACGGGAAAGTGAAGTGTGGAACTAACCCCAAGATCCATCCAGCACAAGTGGATGGCTAGTGCCTGGGAGGTGGGACAGAGAGCTTGAGGGCATGCTGAGAAAGCCTTAAGTAGCAGGTTGGACTTTTGGGTTTTATTGAGAGGTGATGGAGCAGAGGTATAATAAAGTCATGCTTGCTCTTAGGAAGTTAACTAGAGTAGAGCTTGCAAACTGGTAGCCCATGGGCTGAATGAAACCAGCAGGAGGGGTTGGTTTGGCTCCAAGATATTTCGTTTTAATGAACTTTTCATGATAGAGATTTAACATCATAAAAAATTAAAGATTTCAAACTTTTTCTTCAAGAAAAAAAAAAAGAAAAGGAGATCTGTGAATGGCAGATCCAGGTTTCTGTGTCTGTCTCAAGTTTTCTACAAACTGTTACTCCCCTATTCTGTGCATTTTGTCACTGGCCTCATGCCTGTAAGCCTGGTAGCTGAGGACATCAGCTAGGTGAGCTGTGGAGAATCTGCCGCTGTGCTGATCAATGCAGCAGCCATGAGCATATGTGGCCATTTACATTTACATTTAAAAAATTTAAATGTAAAAACTCAGTTTCTCCATTGCACGGGCCCCATTTCAGGTGCTCACTGGTTGTATGTGGCTCATAGCTTCCATATTGGACAGTGCTGACATAGAACATCACAGAAAGTTCTATCACTCAGGACTGAGATAGGGGCAAATTAGGAGACTACTGCAGCAGTCCAGGGGAGAAACAACGAGGCTCCTAAAATAGGCAGTGGAAATGGAGCGTGACATCGTTCCTCTAAAGAACGCTATTTAGGTTGGCTTCTCACTGACACAATTAGACTGAAGTCTGCTGTTGAAGTCTCCTTTTGTTGAGTGCTTGAAAGTACATTTTTGTTACTTGTGGAACAATGTTTGACAAGTGTTCCAGGAGTATGTATTGTGTATATTTAACAATACTGATAATTTTCACCCTAAGTTGGTTTCTGGCAAACCTGAAGAGCTAAGTGCTATAAACAGTCATGAAAGCCCCAAGTGGAAAGTGTTTTGAGTGCTTTAGAGAAATGGTGCTCCAAATATTTGAAGCATTATTATTCTCAAAAACAGTATCAAGACACTTCTATTGGTGACCTCCATCTATGAAGATCGTAAGCAGAGGGAACTTGCTGGTTACAAGAGTGGTTCTGCCAGATTGATTATCCCAGATAATTCCTCACTGAATGCTGCTATGAAACTTAAGGACCTGCAAATGCAGGCCTCATGTCCCTGTGCACGATGCCTCTCCATACACACAAACAATGCTGAGGTTGGCGGAAGTACAAAGGGCTCTTTGGATTGACTCTGCTCTGTTCCTCTATAAGAGTCTCAACCCGGGGCGCAGCCTGGAGACTGAGAGATGGTGCTTAGTCAGTTAGTCAATACAGATAAATGTCAGGAGTTATGTGCTGAGTGATGGATGCGCAAAAACAAGAAATTCCCAGTCTCTGTCTTTGAGAAACACTGAATTTCAAGACAGGAGAGCTAGTGATTAATTATGGGACTTCTAGGGAATTCAGATTCTTCATCTCATTCCCTTGACTCTTGGCAAGGCTGATGGTATCCCCATGTGAACCTTTCCAAGCAAAGATATCTAGAGACTTACTCACTTTTCAAGCCTTCTTTGTTGGAGAATAATGAACTCCACTCTTCAGCCCAGTGAGTCTTCTCTTGGTGAATAAGATCATTGTCTTTGTACAAATAATAATCTTCACAAAAGCTAAAAATTTTTCTCCCTTTTGGAGAGAATAATTTTATTTCCTCAACTATTTTACATGTCTTACCCTCCCTTCATTAGAAAAAAATTCTTTAGGGACTATGTCTTCTATTTCATTGATTCTCCCTCACTTCTTTGTCCAGCAGAACACATGACATTTTAAAAATTAATTTAAAACATTTAATAAGTGTTTTATCTTTTCTGCTTTCCCAGTATATCTCCATTCACCCTTCTCATCCCTAAACGCTCCACTCAAAGACTACCCCTCTCCAAACATCCTCCTTCTTTGCTTTGTCTGCACTCCCTCATCATAGATAATACGAACTCTTTTCCCAAGACCCACGTGGTAGTCAGCCTCCAGGATGGTCCACAGTGGTTTTCATTGCCTGATATTGATTCCTATGCTGTCACCTCCCATATGGAATAGGATATTGAGGAAATGAAGGAGCATGACTTCAATCATAGCAAACATTGTGACTTCAACTTTGCTCTCTCTTGGATCACTCACATTGGGTGAATTAGCTGCCATGTTGTGAGGACACTCAAGCAACTCTGTGGAGAGGTTCATGGGATAGGGCACAAAGTAAGTCCTCCTGCCAACAGATGGCATCAACTTGCCAGGCATGTGAATGAGCCATTTGGAAGTGTATCTTCAAGCTTGGCCATGCCTTCAGGTAACCAGCTCTGGTCTGACCAGATCTGCAACATCTTGACTGCAACCTGTTGAGCGATTCCTCCCAAATTCCTAGCCCATGGAAACCACGTGAGATAATATATGTTATTTGTTATTCTAAATCACTAAGTTTTTGTATTGTTTGTTATACAATAATAGGTAACCAATACAACTCAGCTGAGGCATTATCGCCTCTGTGAAACCTTGCCTGATTCTCCCACGTGGTCTCCACTACTCCCTTCTTTGAGACTATACATTTTTAAGTGTATCCAGCATCAGAGGTGCTATTAGAGAAGTTTGCAAAGTGACTGTGGGTCAGTTTGCAAACTTCTCTAATAGCACTTCTGATGCTAGATACACTTAATAATGTATATGTCTGCATCACAATAGTGGACCACTGTTTTATTTCTACTTAGCATTTTTCCCTCATTCCTTATTTCTGGCATCAACCCCATAATCACGGAAAACTGCCCCACCTCAATGTGTTTCCTCTTAACGGTTCTGAAACTCTATCTTCCTGGTGTCATGTCATTAATTTCTGCTAGGTCAGTCATAGTACCCCTTGCTCCAGCCACTGTGATTGGCTCAACAATCAGCACAGGAACTTGATGGATATCTCAGTTGGGATGATTCGTTCTAACTCAATGAACAATAGAGAGATTTATTTTATCACATAATAGAAAGTGTACAGGGAAGGAATGGCTAAGGCATTGTACAATAATGTCTTTGGTTCTATCTCTCTGTCATTTTCTCAGCTGCGGCCTTCTTGTAATGACTGTTTCCAGGCTGGCTTCTCTCATGGTCACAAGATGGTTACCCAGAAACTGAGGTCTTATTTTTCATTGTGAATGTTTGGAAAGAAAGAAAGAGGAGGGAAGAGAGAGCAAGTGAATGAGAAAATGTCTTCCCCATTTCAGTAAATATCCATTCCTTTAGCCTGATAGACCAAGATTGAGTCAGGTGCTAACTGGAGACCTATAACAATAATGAACAAAATGTCCTGTATTGATAAGCTTCAGTCGGGATTCTGGAACCAGTCATTCTCAAGAGCAAAATGATTACTTGGATTGGCTTAAAGAATAGACCTACCACGGGAGTTAGGGATGGGGTCAGCTTCTCTGATCCCATGAGATGTTTAAGGGAATAATACATATTGAACAAGGAGGAAGGGTTTCATTAGCCATCAGGCTTCACCAAAGACCATCCTTGTGGATTTTCCAAACTGAACCTAAAAAAGAGAAATATTTTTTTCGTCTCAGAGCTCTAGCATGGAAGGATCCAAGGCCAGAACATCTCCTGCATATTCCTTGCTATTTGAATGACGGAATGGTGGCCTGTGCTTAGTAGAAGTGAATGAGTACAGAGGAAACAGAAGATGAGGAACTAACAAGAGTCCTTCCAGCACAGACCCTGGGTGCAGCCAGCCATCCCAGAGGCAAGAGCCAACCTGTCTGTTACTTGTTTACATGGATCAAGAAATCCTCCTTCAGCCTCACTGAACTTGAGTTGGTTTTGGCATTTGCAACTGGAAGAATCTTTACTGGTATGTGGTCCTCCTAGGTTATATCTGGCTGAACCAGCCAAGTCTCAGCTCTCTCAGCTCTATAGCTTCTGTTTTTCCCCTGCTATGCCTTGAATATGTCAAGATGGCCCACTGGTGGGAGGAGGGAAAAGGACAGAGAGAACATTAATTTTTTTTTTTTTTTTTTGAGACAGAGCCTCACTCTGTCACCCAAGCCGGAGTGCAGTGGCATGATCTCGGCTTACTGCAACCTCCGCCCCGCTGAGTTCAAACAGTTCTCCTGCCTCAGCCTCCCGAGTTTCTGGGATTATAGGCACCTGCCACCATGCCCAGCTAATTTTTGTATTTTTAGTAGAGGCGGGGTTTCACCATCTTGGCCAGGCTGGTCTTGAACTCCTGACCTCATGATCCACCTGCCTCGGCCTCCCAAAGTGCTGGGATTACAGGTGTGAGCCACTGAGCCCAGCCTAGAGAACATTAATTCTATCTGCAGGCCATGATCTCCACTACCTGTTTATCATTATTAAGAGTGATCCCCATCTAGGCTTTTTAGTCTATTTCTAGCACAGTTTAGAATTTTGCTCTTCAAACTGATCCCTGGACCGACGGCATCAGCATCTCTCAGGACCTGTTGGAAACAGAGAATCTCAGGCTTCATATTGGACTTTCTCAATCATAATCTGCATTTTAAAAGGAGCCCCTGGTGATTGTTATGGACCCTGCAGTTTGAGACACACTGGCTTATACTTGGCAGTGAGAGGGAAAAATGATTCGTCTTTCTCTCAGCTCCCACAGCACATATGGTGGATGGATGTCTGACTCTGCCCTGACTGCTTGGACCAACCATCTTTGGAAGCCTGCACAAATGCTTGCTGGAGCCCCTGTAATATAAAGTAAAAGTGAACCTTGAGGTTTATGGTCTCTGATTATTCTGGTCCTCTTGCATGCCATGCTGTCAGAAGTGAGCCTAAACACGAGATGAGTGTTTGACCCAGTTCCCGTTCCACTAGGTGTGATCACCTGTCCTATATGTAAGAAAGGTGACCTGGCGGTTTCTTCCTGCTCCCTGCCCCCATCACCTGCTCTTGACCTTGTTCAGGCTCTGTGTAAACAGATGGCCCTGGCAAAGCCGGGGCTGCTGCTACTCCTTCCTAATCTGCCTTCCTCTATCCTTCCTGGCCCCAATCCCTTCTTCTGCCCTTCCTCTATAATTCCTACATAAGGGTGCCAGGGACAAGGCAAAACTGCTCCCTGGACCTGCTCCCAAAGGACAATAAGCCAAAAGCTAAGTCAGAAAGTGTGCTAAGCCAAAATCAGAGCCAGTGCTGCTTGGAGCCCAGTCTGTTATGCCAGGCTGAGGTTATCAGACGACAAGGTGCAGGCTGGTCTGCTGCTCCAGTCCCCTGCCCCTGGTTGGCCTTGTTCTGGTCATCTTCTTCTTCCCTGTCCACATGCTGCTGGCAATTCCATGCTAGAGCATTGCCAACAGAGGCCACTGTCTGCTGCTGGGAGCTGCTTCTTCCCTGCTGTTTGTGAAAGCAGTTCTTCACGGGAGCACGGCCTGATGCCTTCCACAAATGTAAAGGCATGTAAAAAAAAAAAAAAAGAATGACTTTCATCAAGCCTGTGTCCTGGGGCTTGGCAGTAGGGGCTGCTGGACAGAGAGCCAGGAGGAGGGGAGGAGAGCTGGTTACAGTAACAGATGGAATCTGGCCCAGGGAGGATGTCGAGTGCCTTCTTCAATATGCCTTTTCCCTTTTAATCTCCTCTTGAGCAGAGCTGATCAATTAGAGCTGTAATTATTTTAATCTTCTTCTTTGCTGTCCTGTCTGACTGCCTGCCACCGCCCATTGACTCTTTCTGCTAACAATGTACTTAGGTGGTAGCTTTGCAGAGGCCACATCAGGCAACACAGCTTCATAATAGCCCAAACAATGATGCGACATTACCTGGCCAGAGGCCATCCCTTCCCTTGCTGGGTGACCTTTGGTGAAGCTTTCACCTGTCTCTTTCCTTTGCAAAGTGAGTCAGCTCTGTGGGGTAGGTGAGAGAAACAAGATATCAAGATAATAGCTCTACAGCCTTTAGATGATACATTTCAGCATCATGGTGGTTTAAGAATACCAGTTTTGGAATTAGCAAGATCTGACTCTTCCACCTGTGTGTGGATCTTTTCTTCTTAGACTCTCTGAGCCCTTGTTTGTAAAATGGGTATCATAATAAATTCTCAGAGCATTATAATGACCAGGCAAGGTGATGGAGATTCAGCTCAGAGCGCAATGCAGGCCCCCCAGTGACAACTGGCAAAGGTGAACTATTTTTTCTCATTATCACGTCCAGCTTTTCCCTATGACCAAGGGAAACTGGGATTTGGGGAAAGAAGTAAGACTGGTAGTCCTGGATTTGTGATGTGTCATACGGGCAAATAGAGTCCCTTCCTGTCTCATCATGGGAGGTAAAATGAGAAAATAATGCAAAATGGGTATTTTGAAATCTTTGAAGAAAACTTTTTTTTCCTGTAAACTGTTATGAAATGAAAGAGGTAGATAGTCCATGTCTCACAAGACAAAGACCTCTGTGTTCTGATGGGTCCTGGCCCAGATAAGCATCTGTTTATTTGGATTTTGTGAGTTTGGTGCATGTGGATTGTTCCAGGGGAGATTCTAGGCTCCAGCTTGTGAGTAATGCAAAGCTTTGCTGGCTGCTTTCCCTACCCTTCCTCCCCATGCTCATCTGAGTCAAATATTTCATTTGTGCAGCTCAACATAACACAGAATAAATGAGTTAGGGGCTGGAAGTACAAAGACAATTAAGACATGGTTTCTGCCCTTTAAAATTTCACAGTCAGAGAGTAGAGGGGGGCAGATAAACATAACTGGAAATTGTAGTGACAAGTATTAGGCAGACACAAACACTGATTTTGTAGAACATATGAACAGTCACTAGCCTAACCTACATGGGAGCTAAGGCTACATGGGAGACAGATGCTCAGGGAAGGCATCCCAGAGGAGGTAACATTTCTGAGATGATTTCTTTCTTCAGATAATCTTTAGATGTAATCAGTATAACTTTCCTTTATATACTTATTTATTTTTTTGAGACAGAGTCTCACTCTGTCAATAGAATCAATTGTATCAGTTAGTTTTTGCTGTGTAACAAACAACCCAAACATGAGTGGAACTATTTATTTAGTTCACAATTCTGGGGGTCAGCTAGGTGGTTCTTCTGTCTGGGCCAGGTTGGCTGATCTCTGCTGGGCTTCTTCATCTGTGGTCGTTAGGCAAATTGTCTGGTAGGATGAACGAGGATGGTCTCACTCATAGCTAAATCACATAGAGTCCCCTCTATGTGGCTTCTCATTTTCAAGCTGCTCACATGGGCTTATTTACATGGCAGTCTTGGCACGAAAGCAAGCCCCAGTGCTCAAGGATTTTTCAAGTCTCTGCCAGCATCAAGGTTTCTAATGTCCCATTAAGCCAAAGCATGTCACCAGGCCAACCTGGATTTAAGAGGTGCTAAAATAAACTTCACCTGTTGATGCAAGGGGAAGAATTTTTGGCCATTTTTGCAACCTACCATATTGTATATCTTTAGGATAATGGAAGGCAAAAGGGGGTAGACATATACAAAATGAGGGTTAAAGAGGACTTGATGCCAAAGAAACAGGTAATTATGTAAAAGATATGGTCTGTTCTTCAATGAGGTCAAGTGTTCAATATTCTATCTCTGAAGACACGTTCTGCTGTGTCAAGCATGGCCCAGCCTAGTTGTCTTCTTTTGGAATAAATATACCCTCGGGAGGTGGTGACACATTCAAGTTCAACCAGCCACTTTGTTGATCTGTCCTCCAGGGCTGGAATAACTTAACAGCAATGAACAAAGCCTTCCTTGGAGAACTGTTGGTTGTGGATAGAAAAAGAGAGAAGGGGCTAGGAAAGGCAAAGGTGAAAGACCCAAGCTTGATTTACCTACATACCAATTCTGCCTGAAGCTGAACCTGCGTCTGAGTATGCAGAGGTGAAACCCATTACAAAGTAATTTATAGGCCTTATCTTATAGAGCTGAGAAACCAGATGTCCTGGAAAGGATGTTAGCTGTGTGTCATGGTACTTCGCTGACACTGATAAATGGTTTCCTTCTTTGTCCTTCAGCCACCCCTGCTCTGATGGAGCAGTTGGTGCATCTAGCCTGCTGTGGGCCTGCCACCATCACTGCCCCTAGATAAGAGTCCAACTTTCAGCGACTCATTTACAGGGAAGCCAAAAGCTTAGAGTAAGAGTTCTCCAACTTCAGCAAGCCTCAGATTCACCTAGTGTTTGTTAGAACAGATTGCTGGGCCCCACCCTCAGAGTTTCTGATTCTGCAAATCTGGGATGGGGCCTGAATTTGCTTTTTTAACAAGTTCCCAAGTGATACTGATGGTGATGCTGACACTGCTGGGGAAGGGACCACATTTTGAGAACTCCTGACCTAGGGTTTTGAATATCATATAATTCTACACAAGGTTCCCCTTATTGCAGAAGTTCTCAACCTTGGCTGTACCTGGAGACCATTTTAAACACATTAATACAGACTTTACCTGTAGAGAGTCTGATTTAATTAGTCTGAGTGGAGGCTGGTATTTATACTACCTAAAAGATTTCTGGGTGTTCTGAGAATCACCATCTTATTGTAGTGGTTTTCAAAGGGAGGGTCCCCAGACTCACAGCAGCACTACCTGGGAATTTGTTAAACATGCACATTCTCAGGCTCTACTCTAAAAGCCTGATAAATGGCCTCCTTTCTTGTTCTTCAGCGTAGGAGGCCCAGAAACCTGTATTTTAACAAGCTTTCTAGGCGATTCTGATGTGCACTGAAACAGGGTTAACCAATTTTTAAAAAGTGAATGGGTCCCATGAGAATTATCTCATGTTCTTATAACATAAGAGAAACTTCAGCATGGAGAGGGGTTCTTTGGAAGACGGGCTCTCAAGAAGTGACATGCAGTTTGCAGGGTTTGGGGTTCCGGGTGTTCCAACAAAAATCTCTGAAATAAAATATTAAACAGAAACATGAAATACATACAGACCAAAGAAGAATTCTTAGGCTGGAGTGGAGGAGGGGCTTTGCACACCTCCCTGGCTGTGGCCTTCAAGGTCATTCCTGAAGCCCTCTTCTCTATCCCTCAACATGGAGTGGGGACTGGGAAATTCAGCCCTATCTGAGGCACTAAGTTAATTGTGTGACCTCTCTGTGTCTTTGTTTCCTCATCCCAAACATATGACACAATATGCATCAACTGAATCACCTCCCTTATAGTTCTAAGTAGGTCAAGTGAGATTTCACAGATATAGTTTTATAGTGTATTATCATTGTTGGGTATGAAGAATATTAATAAAAGCCTTGTTCTAGTCATGTGTATGTGCAGCTTGCATGACATTCCTCTGCTTGGGAAAAAGTAAAGCTATAAATCACATCCTTTTGCTTTTAGAAATTCATTGTTTTGAGTCCCTGCATGGCAGAGTAGCAAGGGAATATAAAAGTTCCTCACTGGAGCCTCCCCAGCCCCCAGTTGTCTGAGGTCTTCTAAGATTTCCCAAGTTTAAAGCCATCAGACCTGCTTTCAGATTTGCTCAGAGAGGGCACTGGAGCATGGTGAGGGCACACCATGGCTGCTTCTTCCTCTACTGTACAGATGGATCTGTGCCACTGGGGTGTGCTCTTTACTGCTTCGTTGTGCTCTTGACAATCTTGACAGGACCAGAGATGACCTCTTATTAGGCCCCAAAGACCGAAAAAAGATTGTACTTTCATAGACACACACACACACACACACACACACACACACACGCACACATTTCATGCTCAACAGGTTTCCAAGTTAGAAGGTCATGGAATCCGGAGAGACTTTCAGCCTTAGCCCTGGCTGAGCCAGAGCTAGCCCTTCCCCATGATCCTGAAGAACAGCTCCACTGACCCATGTACCTGCTGGGGGTAGCCGGGATGTATAAATGAGGGATTATGGCCAGAAACCACAGCAGAAGCGATACAAATTCCCCTTGCCTAGGCACCCATTACCACAGTCTGGTCCCTTCTCTTGTATGTGCATAAATAGTCTCAGAACCCAAGAAGTTCCATGAGGTCTAAGAGACAGGAAGGCTCTATTTCCACTGAATGCTATCATTATTGGATGTCTGCTTCTTAGGGCACTCTCGCTGGAGCCAGATCAATGTAAGGAAAGTCATCTTAGAGAAAAGTGTTGGCACTAATTATTATTACTATTATTATTATTATTATTATTATTATTATTATTTGAGATGGAGTCTCGCTCTGTCGCCCATCCAGCTGTGGCGCGATCTCGGCTCACTGCAAGCTCCGCCTCCCAGGTTCACGCTATTCTCCTGCCTCAGCCTGCGGAGTTGCTGGGACTACAGGTGCCCGCCACCTCGCCTGGATAATTTTTTGTATATTTAGTAGAGACAGGGTTTCACCGTGTTAGCCAGGATGGCCTCGATCTCCTGACTTCGTGATCTGCCCACTTTGGCCTCCCAAAGTGCTGGGATTACAGGCGTGAGCCACGGCGCCCGGCTGGCACTAATTATTTAAGCCAGTGGTTCACAAAGGGTGGTCATCGGGTCAGGAACATCAGCATTGTCTGGGATCTTATGAGAACTGGGACTCATCTGCATCTAGGACTTGGTGGTGGGGGTCCTGCAACCTGTGTTTTATCCAGCTTGCTGGGTGATTCTGAGGCATGCTAAATTTGAGAACCATTGCTTTTAGCCAGTAGATTTCAAGCATGGCTGCAAATGAAAATCACCTGGAGAAATTTAAAAGCTCTCCATGCCCAAGACATACCCCAGACTGGCTGAATCAAAATTTCTTAGGATGAGACCCGGGAGCAATATTTTTTAAAATTCTCGGTGATTCCAGTGTGAGCCAGGGTAAAACAAAACAAAACAACAACAACAACAAAAACAAGCAAACAAAAAAAACCCAAACACAAAAACAAAACACTTCTTTAAAACCACTGCAAATAACCAAATTAAAGCAACTGAACAAGTGGCTTTATCTATTGCATCTGTTACTGACGGTTGACAGTAAAGACTGACACCAAACAAATAGGTCTAAAAATTTCAAAAACCGACTGAGTCTCATAGGCAAGGTATACCAAAGAATCTGGCATTAACTCATAAATTTCATCATTGTTGATAGTCCCACTGATAACTCAGGCTGTTTTTCTTTTTAGTCTCCGACAATTTCTTGGTGTGGGAGAATCACTTACCAGTGCAAGAGAGTGAAAAGGGGCAGATTCTCATGAGGATCAAATGCAATAGTAGATGTGAATCTGTTTTAATGTAGAGACCTTAGTTCAAAGTAGTAGTATTTTGTTTGTCTAGAAGCCAAATTTAGAAAAGTCAGTTTTTTGTTTTGTTTTGTTTTTGAGATGGAGTCTCCCTCTGTCACCCAGGCTGGAGGGCAGTGGCGCAATCTCAGCTCACAGCAGCCTCTGCCTCCTGGGTTCAAGCGATTCCCCTGCCTCAAGCCTCCTGAGCAGCTGGGACTACAGGTGCATGTCACCACACCCCACTAATTTTTTTTTTTTTAATTTTTTGTATTTTTAGTGAGACGAGGTTTTACCATGTTGCCCAGGCTGGTCTCAAACTTCTGAGCTCAGGTGATTTGCCTGCCTTGGCCTCCAAAATTGCTGGAATTACAGGTGTGAGCCACTGTGCCCAGCACAGAAAGGTCAGTTCCTACTCAAAAATGCCTTTGCCTACCAAAGTCCTTTTGGCAGCACTGAATTTAATCAAAAGTCTTATAAAGTAGCCCTACCCCTGTGCTGTTATTACACTTTGCAGTGAGATCACATTGCTGGTTTCCTCCAGTTGCCTTCTCTCTGGGGTTCTGAGGACCAAGCCAGGAGTCTGACCCTCTGATACGTCAGACTCAACTTTAGCAATGCTCTGCCTCTGTAGTGACTCTGGCCTTAAGAGATGTGTGAGGTGATTTAACGTCAAGTTAGAAAATCAAGCTCCCTGATTTAGATGGGCAATTCACCCGTGTAATTGATTTCACGAATCTGTTTTGTTGCCTCTTGGGTATCATGAGCCTGGGAGAAGAAAGGATCAGGGGGAGAGAAGGAGAAAGAGAGAGGGAGAGAGAAGAGGGAGAGAGAAGAGGGAGAGAGAAGAGGGAGAGAGAAGAGGGAGAGAGAAGAGGGAGAGAGAAGAGGGAGAGAGAGGGGGTTGTGGAGAGATGGTGAGAAAAAGGAGGAGGAGAGAGAAGGGAGAGAGGAGAAAAGAGGGGGAGGGTTCTGAAGTCTTAGAGGCAGCTGTCTGCACGCAGAAAAAGCAGGTGGCTTCTATTCTAACTTTGAGCACTACCTTTAATGAGAGTAACAGTCCCTCTTTTAATTGCCTTAGCAATGCGCATTCGAGGTCACCTATCCCTTCATCTGTTCTTTGTCCACGGTGCTGTTTCTGCATTCATGGCACACCAGCGTGAGTACAGATTTCATGATACCTTTGAGTTTCCCTAAAGGATCTGCTCTTATAAAATCAACACTGGCCTAATAGATTTTTCTAAATAATTTGTATCAGAATGGAGAAGCGAATTTCTGTAATACATTCCAAAGCAAATGACTAAATCGGCATGGAAATTTCCATTCTCCAGGGTTTTTCTTTAGCCACACCATCATAGGGTTGTGTGGTTGAAAAGCCACCCTAAGATATTCCCCTGAGAATTGCAATATTTTTTTTCTCATCTCTAATTGATTATCCCAGGAATGATCGGGGTGGAGGGAGGTGAAGTGGTAAGGAAGGGGCGCTGTGGAGGGCACTGTGTGGCTGCTTCATGGCTCCCCATGTTTTCTCCTTTGGTCTCCTTGTCACTGATCTTCTGGACTTTGGCTGCCAAGCAGAGGCTCTTGGCAACTGACACTGACTTTGTCTCTCAACTGAATCTGGTAGGCACCATTCCCTCTCTGAAAGAGATGGCCGCTGACCTTTGCTTTGGCTCATCCTCAGCTGGTAGATAATATTTACTCACAGGGGTTTTGCTCAACATTCAGCCTAAATCCCTATAGTTACACTGGAAGTTCTTCCCCCTCTGTTTTGTCCTTGGCGAGGGAGAATGCCCACCTTTACACACATTTATCTTGCCAGATAGATAAAAGGAGGCTCTCATTTGTATTTGAAGCAGCTAGTTCTCATCAGTCTTATTGGAGATAAAGCATAGCTGGAGATCTTGGGATCATGCGAAAGAGATGGCTTCTCAGCTCTG
Source organism: Rhinopithecus bieti (assembly GCF_001698545.2). NCBI lineage: Eukaryota > Metazoa > Chordata > Mammalia > Primates > Cercopithecidae > Rhinopithecus > Rhinopithecus bieti. The sequence goes on from NW_016812016.1 coordinate 2,262,290, forward strand.
ACATGTGTCGCTTTATCAAGGGCTCCAGGTGAACATCTTCAAGTTGCATCGACCAAAACTATATATCATCAGGAAGAGACACCAAAAATAGACTGTGTGGGACGATGTCTTTAAATGCTACCTCTTGACCTTGCATTTTGTGCTATAGTTATAAAGGACTGAAGGCAAAAATGGACCTTAGCCTGCTTTAATTAAAAAAAAAAAAAACAGCCTACAAAATAAAGCTGAAGAACTGGAATGGTATAGTTCTTGAAATGGTTTTTGAAATACAGTTTTGAAATGCAGAAACGTAATCCAGTTCTTTTAGTTGGGGTAAATAGGAAAGAAAGTTGTTGCAACACAAGAGTAGAGTACAATTTTTTTTTTAAGACTGCAGAGCTAATAGGAAAAAAAACGAACTAGCAAATTCTATCTTGGTTTTAAGAGAAGATAAATGTGAAGGAACCTTTCCCCTACAGCCAGGACTGTTTACACGCACTGCTCAAATCAATCTTTCCTAAGCACGCGTATTGCATCCCATCCATAATGATCTGATGCCTTTCTCATTGCCTCTGTTCATTCTCTCCTTGCTAAATTTCATTCTCTGCTGGTTAGAATTGTGACTTGATTTAAAAAAAAAGAAGAAGAATAGGCTTTATGTCTTATAATGAAAGCTTTCTTTTAATCCAAATAAGTACAAAAAAGGGTTTGGTTTAAATACGTGTTTCCAGCCAGTTTCTTCACCAAGTAAGAGGTTGGCTCTAACATTTACCAGTGGAGGTTGTGTAACTTCAAAGGCCATGCAGACCAGGGTAGGCTGGCTTTTCCAGTGCTGCCAAATTTTTGTCACTGTACTCTTTACCATCTTGAAAATTATTGCAGATACCAATGAGCTTTTGTTTCCATGAGTTAAATATATCAATATTTACCATATTAGTGTCAAAAAATTGACACAGAGGTCAAAGGAAATACCACTTATTTAGGAAACCAAGATGTGCAGCTTGGGTAAACTGAGTTAGATTAGCTCTGAATAGTGTCCCATAAGGTAAGCACAGGAGAGGTTTTTTTAATAGGGGATTTCCACCAAAAGTTGTTTCTGAAGGTAGTTCATTGGCTGGTCAGAAATCCTAAATTGCAAACCCATTCTGATTGGTTACTTAAGGTATTCCCAGCTGAGAGATGTTGAAGGCAGATGAAGACCGACTTCAGTTGTTTTCCAAGTCTATTGGAACATCCTGTGGTTTGACCTTTAGCAGGTGTGAGTGCAATCCTCTTGAAATCTCCCAACCCCTCTGTAAAGCCTGACCCTTAATTACTTCTTTTTCTTTCACAGTTTAACACTGAGAAAACAAATGCAAATACTGTATTTAGTTATTAACTCACTTAAAATAATAAACTGATTACATGTTAACATAAAAATATATTTTATTAAAATAACATTTTCTGAACAAAACAATTTTATGGAAAGAGCAGAATTGTTTTACAGTTTTGCAAGTGTTTTAAGTGTCTGGCCTAACAGAAGACAGCTTGCTAGCTTCTCATATCTGCTTTTTCCTTCAACCGCTTGTGATACCACATCAGGCAGCCTCTGGAAAACTACACCGTGCACTCAAGAGACTAATGAGGGTGAAAAGGGTAAATAACATCTTAGGATTATTATGAAAATAGTTTTGATCCTACAAATGTACAAGGGTCTTGGAGACCCCAGGATCCCTGGAACACACTGTGAGAACCACAGTGGTTCATGAACAAAGGCCGTTCAAGGGCAATTTTATGAGTATACAGACACTTATTTTTGGCTGTGTGTGTATGTGTTTTTTTTTTTTTCCCCCATCTATGTGTTTTTTTTTTTAATGTCAGAGATGGAGACCATCCTGGCTAACACAGTGAAACCCTGTCTCTACTAAAAAATACAAAAAATTAGCCGGGCCTGGTGGCGAGCGCCTGTAGTCCCAGCTGCTCGGGAGGCTGAGGCAGGAGAATGGCGTGAACCCTGGAGGCGGAGCTTGCAGTGAGCCGAGATCGCTGCCACTGTACTCCAGCCTGGGGGACAGAGCGAGACTCCGTCTCAAAACTAATAATGATAATAAGAAGATAAAATGATGGAAAGATAGAAGGATTTGTGATAAAGCAAATATAAATGTTAATGATAGAATCTCTTTATAGTAACTGATATAATTTTTATTTTCTTTTAGTCGTAAAATGTTACTTTAAAAAAATTATTTAGTTTGAAAAAGTTATTACCACATACTGTCATTTATATGAAGTTTTTGTATGGGCAATGGTAGATAAAACTTCAAGACGGTAGTTGTCTCGGTGTGGGGATGGGGATGGACGTGAAGGAACTCTGGGGTGACAGTAATGCTTTGTATCTTGATAGTGGTTTAGGTCAAAACTCAAAGCAGTATATTAAGAGTTTTGAATTTTATTTTATGTAAATTTACAACAAAATTGTAAAATGTATTTAACTCTAGTCAATTATATGCATGCTGGAAGTAAGGGGGAAGTAAGCTGATATCTGCAACTAACTTACAAATGAACCAGAAATAAGATTAACTGATAGAAAGAAGAATAGACAGATATGTGATAAAGTAAATATAATACAATGTTAATGATAGAATCTAGGTGGTAGGTATATAGGTGTTTTACATAAAATTCTTTCACCTTTTTCTCATTATAAAAACTTTCATCTTAAAATTTTAGAGGAAAGTGAGTAGATGTGAAAAAAATCAAATCATAATGGTGGTACATGGATGGGCAAAGTTTGTGACCCTTGACTGGCCAGTGGGGAATCAATGATTGGAACAGCAAGTGGATGTGCCTCTCCCTTCTCCACATCCCCACCTCTGGTTAAATGTTTCAGTCAACCTGTGGATAATGAGGGCTTAGCAGTTGCCAAGGCCTGTGGTGCTTACTGGGGGCAAGAAACAGATATAGTTATAACGTGGGCCTTTCCCTCTTGGAGCTTACAGTTGAGTGGGGCAGAGAAGGAGCCAGAAAAATAGTGATCATGTTGTTAGAGTTTGAGCGTTCAGTCAAATCTTTTTAGAGATGAGGTATCACTATGTTGCCCAGGCTGGCCTCAAACCCCTGGGCTCAAGCAATCCTCTTGCCTCAACCTTTCAAGTAGCCAGAACTACAGGCACACACCACTGCCCCTGGCTAACTTGAACCTCTCTAACAGCCTTTCGAGCTAGCTTTTATCAGTCCTGCATAACAGGTGGAGAAACTGAGGCTTAGACAGCTTGTAAGTAGGGGCCACACAGTAATATGTGATGGAGTTACATTTGAACTCATGACTCTGTGGCTCCTGCATGTAACTACTTATTGAACCAATTAGAGCCTTGTGCACATAATGATGTTTCGGTAGATGATGGAGTGCATATACAGTGGTGGTCCCACAAGTTTATAATACCATATTTTTATTGTACCGTTTCTTATGTTTAGATACAAAATACTTACCGTTGTGTTACAATAGCCTACAGTATTCAGTACAGTAAACAATGCTTGCAAGGTATGTAACCTGAGAGCAATAGGTTATACCATCAGCCTAGGTGTGTAGTAGGCTATACCATCTAGGTTTGTGTAAGTCCACGCTATGCTATTTGCACAAGGACATAATTGCTTAACGATGCATTCTTGGGAGGTATCCCCATTATTAAGTGACATGTGACTGTATAATAAAGGGCGATGTTAGGTATTAGGCTAAATAGCTGTACAAGTGAATTGGTATACAAATATGGAGGAAGAAGAAGTCGATTCTGACTTCATGCAGGAAGTCTTAAATGAGAACAGTCTTGAAGAATAAACATCATTTTGATAAAAACAGAAAGGAATGGGGAGAGGCTGTACAGACAGCATTAGCTATGGCAGCAAAAGGCCATCGTAGAGAGATGCCTTGTTCACATCCCAGCCAGTTGTGCGACCTTGGAACGTGTCTGAGGTTTAGTTTCCTCACCTGTAAATGCCAGTAATATTAATAATAACTTCAACTGGTTGTTATGAGAGTTCAGTGAAATGATGCATGAAAAGTATTTATTAGTTCAACGCTTTCTAAGGGCTCAATGAATATGAGCTATTACTATTTTAGCCGTTGGCAAGAAAGGGTATGTCATGTGATTTTTTTTTTTCTTGTTACATTAATTTCAGTCTCAAATGTATAGAATACTTTGGCCCACAAAATGCGAGAGGAACACACAGAGTTGCTTACCCTGTGGCCCGTAGGCAATGCCTCGATCATGAACCCCAAGGGGATTCTAGAGGGCGTAGCTTTTATCGTTTTGTTCTGACGCCTGTGGGAGCCAGAAAAGTGCTGGTTCTAAGCAGAATCTTAAAAATATTTATCGAATTGTATTGTGAGTTCCAAACTCCATCCAGTCAGCCTAGGTGAGAGTGATTTTCAGGCTCTCTATCCCCGTTCATGGTTCCCCTGCTGTTTCTCTTCTCCTAGGGCCCTGCCCCAGTTCCTGCACACTGCCCAGTTCTTTTCTATATCTCTACCCTAACCCTAACCCCACTCACAAGTCTGTCCCTTCTTGAAGCCAGTCATACTTCATATCCAAATGTCTCCTCTTGCCTTCTTCCTCACGTTCCCCACACCCCTCCCAATCCCCCAACACTGAGGTGGAACTGGATAAAATAGGTGCTCAAAGGGTTGAAGCTGGCATCTCAGGGCTAGTGGCTGGAGTGGAGCTTTACTTACTCAAAAGAATGAGGGCTGGAGAAGACCTGGATAAAAACTGGAATATCCAGCTAGCGGCTAAAGGCAGATGTTAAGTAAGGGCATTACACCAGAATCCTGGTGTCTGAGAAATGGAAGCAGATGCATCTGCAATAAATGGCCCAAAGGAATGTTGGGGCAGAGTCTGGAAGCCATTAAGTTCATTCATGCTTCCCAAACATTTACTGAGCTGTGGTCATGGCAGACACGACACTGGGGAAAGAGCTGAGCAATAGGACAGCCAGACTCTCTGTCCTTACGGAGTTTCCATCCTGGTGGAATGATCAAGATGCACAATGCATGAGGAAAAAGAAATGTTCAAGGTAATTGTCAGGGACTGATGAGTTAGGAAAGAAAGGGAGAAAGGGAGAGGTGGTTCAGAGAGGCTTCGGGGAGAATGGGTATTCTATGTGGTCAGAGGAGCTGAGAGCTAAAGGATGGGACAGAGCCAGCCACATTAACATGCGGAACAGAAGCTAGCAGTGGGAACTGCAAGAGCAAAGATCCTGGAAAGGAGACAAAACCGTCAATTGCAGGGAGGAGAAAGATGGTATGGCGGATATAGATCATTGGTTGGCTGCCCTGTACTGAGCCCATCTCCTAGTTTGGGAGAATGTTCCATTGACAAGAGCAGAGCCTACTTTTCACTAAGAAAGATGATACGGTCTGATGCTTACTCTCTCCTTGTCTTAGCCACTACAATTGAGCATGTGGCCTAAGGCCTCCAGCCAACTGGATGTTCCCAATGGGACTCTGAGCTTTAGAGCAAGTTATTCAAAGATGAAAGGTCAGAGAGATTAGGACCCACCTAGCCTGTAGTTAGTGAACACACATTAAATACAATCACAGTGAAAACTTCTTTAATAGACAGACAGGAATAAGAATGCCAGACATCTGTGGCTGGGTCAGAAGGGGAAGGTTTCTTCCTCAGATCAGATCTTCATCCTCTTAGACATGAGATCTGCTCTCACTAAGCCATCTTTTGGCTTAGGACTAGACTGGGATAGTGCCTTCACCTCTGCAACCATCTGGCCAATGGCCTGTCTACGTGCCAGGGGGATGTCGTGGTTTAATGTTGGCATGCTGAGTTTCTTTGGTTGCACATTATGGCAAGTCCAGGATAAATTCTAAACACTTTTGCTGCAACAAAGGGTGTTTGCCACAATTCTGCTTGCTTTTATTTGTTGCTTTTTAAAATTACTATCTTATAGTGATTCATTCCCTGAACTTAGAGTGCCGATATTTGGTGCTAAGTGTTGAAGCTTAGTCCCATGTTTATGGACTGGTGGTCCTTCCATTGAAAGATATGACCATTTCTCTTGCAATTCACTCTTTTGGTGCCTATGGTTTCACTCATTATGCTTTAAAATGTGAATATTTAAATATGTCTAAATAAATTGTTTATAAAATGTTATAAATAAATGTAAATAAAAATATGCTTTATTGCCAAAGAAGATACCGAGATGGCACATAAGCATATGAGAAGATGCTTCACATCGCATGTCATTAAATAAATGCAAATTAATAAACAATGAGGAATCACTACACACCTCTTAGAATGGCCAAATCCATAACATGACCAACGTCAAATGCTGATGAAGGTATGGAAAACAGGAACTCTCATTGCTCATGGGAATGTAAAGTAATACAGCCACTTGGAAAACAGTTTGGCAGTTTTTTACAAAACTAAATGTACTCTTAACATACGATCTGGCAATCACACTTCTTGGTATTTACCCAAATGACTTGAAAAGATGTTCGTACAAAAATCTATACACGGCCGGGCGCGGTGGCTCAAGCCTGTAATCCCAGCACTTTGGGAGGCCGAGACGGGTGGATCACGAGGTCAGGAGATCGAGACCATCCTGGCTAACACGGTGAAACCCCGTCTCTACTAAAAAATACAAAAAACTAGCCGGGCGAGGTGGTCGGCGCCTGTAGTCCCAGCTACTTGGGAGGCTGAGGCAGGAGAATGGCGTAAACCCGGGAGGCGGAGCTTGCAGTGAGCTGAGATCCGGCCACTGCACTCCAGCCTGGGCGACGGAGCGAGACTCCGTCTCAAAAAAAAAAAAAAAAAAAATCTATACACACTGTTTATAGCAGCGTTATTCATAATTGCCAAATCTTGAAAGTAACCAAGATGTCCTTCAGTATGTGAATGGGTAAATTAACTGTGATACATCCAGACAATGAAATATTTTCAGCACTAAAAGAAATGAGCTATCAAGCCATGAAAACACATGGAGAAATTCTAAATGCTTATTACTAAGCAAAAGAAACCATTCTGGAAAAGGCAAAACTATAGACAGTAAAGAAGGATACATAGGTGGAGCACTGAGGATTTTTAGGGCAATGAAAATATTCTGTAAGATATTACACTAGTGGATATGTGCCATTATACATTTGTCCCAAACCCACAGAATGTACAACACTAAGCATGAATCTAATGTAAATTACAGACTTTGGAAGATAATGTGTCAATGTAGATTCATCAGTTGTAACAGATGCACCACTCTGGTTCAAGATGTTGATAGTTAGGGGGAAAAAAATAAGTGTAAAATCTCTATAAAATTAACCTTTCTTAAAGCAAAAAAGCTCCATGTAATGTTTCAAAAGATGTTATAAATAAAAAGTAATAAATGTAAAAACTAATTTAAAAAATTTTAAATGCTATTGTGATTCTGTTTTAGGTTTTAGGATTGGAAGCAAAACGTCTGGGGTCTGGTTGCCATTGGAGTAGGCTAGGAGCCCCAGAATAAGCATGGGGACACTGAGGTCTGAAGGGGTCTTTCAGCAGACCATCTGTAGGGGTGTCATGCCATCCTGCCCAGATACATAGGTAGTAGCACTGTTTTATTTTAATAGTCAGGATAAAAGTAAATATCTTTCCCCATAGTGCCCTTTCACTACTACCTTTGGGATTTGGAAGACCACGGCTTCTATTGGAATAAGCAGCTCAGGAAGAGACAGACAATAACATTTCAAATTGCAACCACATTTAGCGTATTTAATAAAAACTGCCCTCCACACACGACCTTAACCTAGCAATTCTTATCAATGCCAGAAACCTGACTCATTAATTAAAGCTACCCTTGGGCTGAGCTGCATCCAAAATGATAATTTGCTGAAGAAAAACAAAAAAAGGCCTTGCAGGCAAGGATGCCTAAAAGGGCATCTAGGAGCTAATACCATCAGTGCATCTGGTCAGTTGAGGATTCTGGCACTCCGGGTTGGTTCTCAAGGATTCAGTATCTTCAACCTCACATAGAACCTTTTATTATAATACCCCGTCGTCTAAAAATCTCACACAGGACAGCTTCCATATCTCTCACCAAAGCAGATGTGGGAGCCTCACAGTACAGCAACGCGAAAACATAATACCTCAAATTTATATAGCACTTTGTGGTTAAGAAATGGAGATTCTGGACTTGAAGGGTCATAACTAACAGGTGGTGACATCCCAATTTGAACCCAGGGCTGTGTGCCGTGATCTTGTGCATTAAGCACCTAGCACAATGCTGACACTTACTCAATGCTTGAAAAAAGTGTCTGTTGATAGGAGGCATAGTAAAAGATCATCATTGAAATTCTAAAAAGTGTTTGGCCAGGTGATGGTAAATGAAATGAATACTGTAGCACCCAATAATACACTATTATTCATTAAAACTGTGGTAAATATAAATAATATTCTTCTAATTGCCACTTAGTGTTTTTTTTTTTCATGAATGAGATGATTTTACAAGTGTTTTCAACAGTTTATTCTCATCTTCTATCTCCTATGAAATACAGCTTTTCTTCTTAAAGTTCTAAGTTGCTTAGTGTGAGCTCTCTTAACTTGGAGTCTTTAGAAGCTTAATGCTTGAAGTTGGGAAAGGTTTAATATTTAAGTGAAGGAAAATGACAAAGCCCCTGCTTTCAGTAGCATTTAATAACACTGTTTCTACGAGATTTAGTTGAAGCCAATCTCGAAGGTGATTTTTTTTTTTCTCCTCAAATATCATCATCAGGTTATTTCCACCTTTCAGGATGCTATAATTACACTTTTCTTTGGAAATGTCAAATGAGTCTATGAATACAGTATAATTACTGTGCAGGAAGGAAGCTAAACAGGTGACTATTGATGCTAGAAAGAAATATCAAAAGAACTGAAAAGCGTGTTTTTTTCCGTCCTGTGAGCAGACAGGTAGCTGTCTGGGGACACGAGGCCTGCCTGGGCAGGGAGCATGGCAGATGAGGGATGAGGAAGAGGAGGAGGTCAAGGCAGTGGATGCTGCAGAACTTTGCCTGGGTTGATGGGGAGGTAGGCCTGAGGAGGCAATTCCACAGGGCTGCCCTGGCAAAGTGAGCGGTGTTTCAGGCTGAATAAAAATCAGGAAATTGGGTGTAAGAATTGAAAGAGACACGACTTCCTCTGTCAGGGCTCAAGTTTACACACATAGGTTCAAATCAGTCCTTGCAATTGAAAACTGCAATAAGCATTGCTGGTTTGGCTTTTCTCAAATGGTGGTTTTAGGTTGTGAAACAAAAAGTCCCTAAGGTCCCAACCATGGTGACTGCCTCATACCACTGATTTTACCTATGCGGCTTTTAAACTTGCTTTCGTGAACAAAATCTCTATGGAAAGAGATTCTAAAAGTAGAAAGACTTGTATTTTTATAAACAACAGTGTGACTGAGAAATAATTGACATATAATTCACCCATTTAAAGTGTACAACTCAGTCCTTTTGTGAGTATACTCACAAAATTCTGCAAACATCACCAATTCCAGAATATTTCATCACTCCAAAAAGAGAGCTCATATCCATTAGAAGTTAGTACCCATTTCTCTCTAACACCCTCACTTCAGCCCTAGGCAACCACTCATTTATCTTCTCTTGCTATGGATTTTCCTATTCTGGACATTTCATATAAATGGAATCACACAATATGTGGCCTTTTGTGACTGGCTCCTTATTTAGCATAAAATTGTGAAGGTTTATTTATGTTGTAGTACGTATCACTACTTCCTTTCTCTTTATTACCAAATAATATTTTATTATATGGATGTGCAATTTTGTTTATGCATTTATCAGCTGATAGGCAGCTGGGTTGCTTCCCCTTTTTGGCTATTATGCATAATGCTTCTGTGAATATTTATGTACACATTTTTATGTAGAAATATGTTTTAATCTCTTTGAGTATTAACCTAGGAGTTTAATGTCTGGATTATACAGTAACTATATCTTTAGCCTTTTGAGGAATTGCTGGACTGCTTTTCACAACAGCTGCACCATTTTACATTCTCACTAATTGTGTATGATGATTCCAACTCCTCCACATCCTTGCCAACACTTGTTACTATCTACCTTTTTGATGATAGTCATTTGAGTGGATGTGAAATGGTATCTCATTGTAGTTTTTGGATAGATTTGCATTTGATTTGCATTTTCTGATGGCTAATGATATTGAGCATCTTTTCATGTGCTTGTAAACCTGTTGTATATCTTTTTGGAAGAATGTTTGTTCAAATATTTTGCCCATCTTTTAATGGGATAATTTGTATTTTATCATTGAGTTATAAGTTTTAAATATATTCTGGATGCAATTTCCCTAGCAGATATGTGATTTGTAAATATTTCTCCCCTTTTATAAGTTATCTTTTCATTTTTTTTATAGTGTTCACCTGAAGCACAAACGTTTTTAATTCTGATGAAACCCAATGTATTTATTTTTTCTTTTATTGTTTTTGCTTTTGAGTTCACATCCAAAAACAGATTGCCTAACCCAAGGTCATGAAGATTTATACGTATGTTTTCTTTTAAGATGTTTACTTGAATATTTTGAGTTAATTTTTACCTCCTATGTGGTAGGAGTCCAATGTCATTCTTTTGCATGTGGATATTTAGTTGCTTCAGCACCATTTGTTGAAAAAACTATTCTTCCCCCACTGAATTGTTAAGGCACCCTTAAAAAATCAATTGACTATAGATGTGTAGGTTTACTTCTCAACTTTCAATTATATTCCTTTTATCTATATGTCTGTCCTGTGGCAGTACCTTACTGTTTTGATTACTATAGCTTTGTAATAACTTTTGAAAATCAAGAAATGTGAATATTTCAACTTTGTTCTTCTTTTCCAAGATTGTTTTGGCTACAAAAACAATTTTTATATGGAAATCTTGAATTCTCACATAAATTTTAGAAACAGCTTGTCAATTTCTTCAAAAGAGCCTGCTGTGATTTTGATAGGGATTGAGTTGAATTTGTAGATCCATTTAGGGTATAGTGTTAACACTATCGTTTTCCATTCATGAACATAGGGTGTTCTTCTACTTATTTGGGTTATTAATTTCTTTTAACAATGTTTTGATGTTTTGTAGTTTTCAGAGTGTAAGTGTTGCATGTCTTTTGTTACATTTATTCATAAGTATTTTTTCTTTCTGATGCTAATGTAAGTGGCACTTTTTAAAAATATCATTTTTAGTTTATTGCTACTGCATAGAAATAAAATTGCTTTTTGTATGTTGATCTTGTATCCTGCAACCTTGCTGAACTCATTTATTAGTTCTCATTTTTATTTATTTTTATTTTTTTAGACGGAGTCTTGGTCTGTCGCCCAGGCTGGAGTGCAGTGGCACGATCTCGGCTCACTGCAAGCTCTGCCTCCTGGGTTCACACCATTCTCCTGCCTTAGCCTCCTGAGTAGCTGGGACTACAGGTGCCCGCCACCATGTCCAGCTAATTTCTCATATTTTTAGTAGAGATGGGGTTTCACTGTGTTAGCCAGGATGGTCTCGATCTCCTGACCTCGTTATCTACCTGCCTCAGCCTCCCAAAGTGCTGGGATTACAGGCATGAGTGGATCCCTTAAAGTTTTCTGTATGCAAGATCATGTCATCTGCAAATAGAGATAATTTTACGTCTTCTTTTCCAAACTGGATGCCTATTGTTTAATTTTCTTGCCCAATTATCCTGGCTAGAAAGTCCAGTACAATGTTGAATAGAAGTGGTGATAGCAGACATCCTTATCTTGTTCTTGATCTTAGGGAGATAGTCTTTCTCATGTGACACCATTTTAAAATGTAATACCATTGAGTATAATGTTAGTTGTGGGGTTTTTGTAGATGTCATTTGCCATGTTAAGGAAACTCTTTACTATTCTCAGTTTGTTCAGACTTTTTAATCATAAGGGGTATTGAATTTTCAAATATTTTAAAGCATCTATTGAGATCATCATATAATATTTACCCATTATTCTATTAATATAGTATATTATATTAATTGATTTTCTGATCTTTTTCTACATCGATGAAATGTGAGAAGTATGGAGGGAAGAACTCAATGCTGGCATATCAATAGCATTTTATCTGTAAGGGCCTTGCTTTTGGGGTGATATTGTTTCATTCATTTAAAGTTTAAAAATTTGCTTTAAGAGGAAAATATACACACACTACATACAGCAGGTTCTTTTCTTAAAGGACTCTTTTTTATTAGGTCACCTGAGGTACGCAAAGTTTGAATTTAATTTACTCAAGCAAAGCTTTTGCTCCACCATCAAACTCTCCCTTTTATCTTTCTGTGAAAGTTGTCAGAATCAAAGTAGAGTGACTTGTGTTAAAACTCTGACAAATGGAGCCAGGAAAAGTCATGAAGAGAAGGCTCTCATGCACATATGCCTAATAACAAGAACTATCACAAAGACTTTGCAAATATGACAACCTTGCACAAATACCACCATAACCTTACACAGAAAATACTTCTGCAAGGACATCTGTCTGGCAACCACCTGTCTAATCTTGGACTAATTACACCTTTGTTATTGATGCTTGTAGCCAAGGATAATTGATTCAAAATAATTTATGTAATCTTCTTCATTTTGCCTTTAAAATCTTTCCTTTACCCCAACCTCCTTGAATGCACACATATTTACTATGGCATGTGTATTCCCATTACATACTCTGATAAATATCTTTTTATTTTACAGTCTCCTCTCTGCCTATTACTTACACTGACATATCTGGAGTCAAAAGTGGCATCTAAAGCAAGACCACTTTTGGAAGGAATTGACAATTCTTGGAACCAGTATGCAGTGCTCACTTGAGCGCTTTGAGCACTCTCCTTCCACAGCCCACCTTTTCTGCCCTGGTGAGTCTTCTCTCAGGCCAAGGCTTTCTCTTATTGGCAAAAGCTCTTTGACTTTATTTGGATATGATTTGGAGAAGACCATCTTAATAAAGGACTTTTCATCCTCCTGGGATGGTAAAAGACTTTTTGTCTTTTGATTGTTTGTGTGTTTTTTTTGCTGTGGAGATGTTTGGGTTCTTTTTATATTCTGGATATTAACTTCCTGTTAGGTGAATACTTTGGAATACTTAGGTGAATACCCATTCAATAGGTTATCTTTTCACTTTATTGATTGTTTCCTTTGTTGTACAAAAGATTTTTAGTTTAATATAATATCTCACTTGTTTTGTTTTGTTGACTGTGCATTTGCCATCTTATTCATAAAATTTTCCCCAGACCAATGTCCTGAAGCATTTCTCCAATCTTTTCTTGTAGTATTTTTAAAGTTTCAGGTTATACACATAGGTCTTCAATCAATTTTGAGTTGATTTTTACATTGGGTGAGAGGTAGGAGTCTAGTTTTATTCTTCCACATATGAATATACAGTTTTCCCAGCACCATTTCTTGAAGAGAGTGTCCTTTCTCTAATGAATGCTCTTGGTGCTTTTGCCAAAACTAGTTGGCTGTAGATATATGGATTAATTTTTGGGTTCTGTGTTCTGTTCTATTGGTCTCTGCATCTGTCTTTATGCCAGAATGATGGTGTTTTGGTTACTGTACTTTTGAAGCATATTTTGAAGGCTGACACTATCAGGCCTCTAGCTTTGTTCTTTTTGCTCAGGATGACGTTGGCTATTCAGGGTCTTCTGTGGTTCCATAGAAGGGTCTTCTGTGGTTCCATAAAATGAATTTTAGTATTTTCTTTTTCAATTTCTGTGAAGAATGTCAATGGTATTTTATTGGGGATTGCATTGAATCTGTGTATGGCTTTGGACAGCATGGTCATTTTAACAATATTAATCTTTCTGATCTATAAGCATGGAATGCCTTTCCATTTGTATTTTCTTTAGTTTCTTTTGTCAGTGTTTTATAGTTTTTCCTTGTAGAAGTCTTTCACCCCCTTGGTTAAATTTATTCCTAGAATTTTATTTTGTTTTGCTATTATAAACGGGATTATCTATTTCTTGATTTTCAGTAGTTTGTTGTACATGTATAGAAACACTACTAATTTTTGCAGTTGATTTTGTATCTTGCTACTTTCCTAAATTTGTTTCACAATTCTAAGAGTTTTTTTCATAGAGTTTTTAGGTTTTTCTGTATGTAAGATCATGTGATCTGCAAACAAAGACAATTTGGCTTCCTCATTTTCAATTTGGATGTCCTTTATTTCTTTCTCTCGTCTAATTGCTCTATCTGGGACTTCAAGTACTACATTAAATAAGAGTGGTGAAAATAGCCTTTCTTGTTTCAGTTCTTAGAAGAAAAGCTTTCAGTTTCTCTCTGGTTTGATGTTAGCTGTGGGTTTAATTAGATATGAGTTTTAATTTATTGCGATACTTTCCTTTTATGTCCACTTCATTGAGAGTTTTTAATCACAAACTAATGTTGAATTTTATCAAATGCTTTTTCTGATCTATTGAGATGATTGTGTGGTTTTGTCTTTCTTTTCTTTATGTGATATACCACATTTATTGATTTTTATATGTTGAGCTATCCATACATCACTGGAATAAATCTCACTTGATCATGGTGTATTATTTTTCTAGTGTTTTGTTGGATTTGGCTTGCTGGTATTTTGATGAGGATTTTTGCTTCTATATTCATCAATGATATTGGTCTGCAATTTTCTTTTTCTGTTGGGCCCATGTCTGATTTTGGTATCAGGGCTATGCTGGCCTTATGGATGAATTAAGAATTATCTTCTCTTTAATTTTTTGGAATAGTTTGAAAATAATTAGTGTTAATTCTTCTTTAAAAGTTTGGCAGAATTTAACAGTGAAGCCATTCAGTCCTAGACTTCTTTGTTGGGAGATTTTTTATTACTGATTTAATCTCATAATTGATTTTGGTATAGTCAGGTTTTCTATTTCTTTTTGGTTCAATCTTTGTAGGTTGTTTGTATCCAGGAATTTATCCATTTCCTCCATATTTTCATATTTTGGAATATAGTTGTTTATAATAGTCTTTAGTGATCCTTTGTATTTCTGTAGTAGCTGTTGTGATGTCTCCTTTTCCATTCCTGATTTTGTTTATTTGGGTCTCTTCTCTTTTCTTAGTCTAGTTAATGGTTTGTTGATTCTGCTAATCTTTTCAGAAAACCAATTTTGTTTCACTGATTTTTTAAATCTCAATTTTGCTTATTTCTCCTCTGATCTTTATGATTTCTTACCTTCTACTTATTTTGGGTTTGATTTGTTCTTGCTTTTCTAGTTCCTTGAGATGCATCATTAAGTTGTTTGAAATAATTTCTTTTTTGATGTAAGTTTTCTCTTTTTTTTTGCCATAAACTTACCCCTTAATGCTATTTTTTGCTGGGTCCTATAGGTTTTGGTATGTTGTGTTTCTAGTTTCATTTGTTTCAAAAAAAATTTACATTTTCTTCTAATTTCTTACTTTACCCAGTAGTCATTCAGAAGCAAGTTGTTTGTTTTTCATGTATTTCTATAGTTCTGAATGTTTCTCTTGTTAATTGATTTCTAGTTTTATTCTGTTGTGATCAGATAAGCTACTTGATGTGATTTTAACTTTTAAAATTTGTTGAGACTTGTTTTGTGTCCTAACATATGGTCAGTCCTGGAGAATGTTCCATGTGCTGATGAAAAGAATGTGTATTCTGCAGCTGTTGAGTGAAATGTTCTGTACCTGTCTATTAGGTGTATTTGGTCTATGATGCAGATTAAATCCAATGTTTCTTTACAGATTTCTGTCTAGATGATCTGTCCAATGCTAAGAGGGGAATATTGAAGTCTCCACCTATTGCTTATTGGTTTTTATCTCTCCCTTTGGTCCTAATAATATTTTCTTTATATTTAATATATCTAGGTGCTCTGGCTTTGGATGCATATATATTTACAATTATATGTTCTTGCTCAATTGATTCTTTATTATTACATATTTTATTTCCTTGTCTTTTTTTTTATTTATTTACAGCTTTTGACTTTAAGTCTGTTTTATATCTAATATAAATATTGCCACTCTGCTCACTTTTGGTTTCTGTTTGTGTGGAATTTTTTTTTTTTTTTCGATCTCTTCACTTTCAATCTATGTATGCCTTTACAGATGAAGTGATTTTCTTGTAGACAGTATATAGCTGGGCCTTTTTAAAAATCCATTCAGCCAATCTATATTTTTTAACTGGGGAATTTAATCAATTTCCATTCAAAGTTATTATTGATAGGTGAGGACTTACTCCTGTCATTTTATTAATTTTTTCCTGGTTGTTTTGTGTATCCTTTGTTCCTTACTTCCTTTTTTATTATTTATTTTTACAGCTTGGTGGTTTTCTGTAGTGATAAGTTTTGCTTCATTTTCCTTTCTCTTTTGTGACTCTACCAGTGAATTTTATAATTTTACATGTTTTCATGATAGTGTTATTGTCTTTTTACTTCTGAATATAAGACTCCCTTGAGCATTTCTAAAGGGAGAAGACCTTCTAGTAAGACTGGTCTAGTGGTGATGAATTTCCTGAGTTTTTGCTTGTATGTCTGTAAAAGATTGTATTTCTCCTTCATTTCTGATGGCTAGATTTGCTGGATATATTATTGGCTGACTTATTTTTTTTCTTTCAGTACTTTGACTATACCGTTCCATTCTCTTCTGACATGTAAAATTTCTGCTAAAATGTTGTTTTAGTTTAATAGAGATTCACTTATATGTGACTTGACACTTTTTTCTTGTTGTTTTTAGTATTCTTTGTTTTTGACCTTTAACAATTTGACTATAATGTGCCTCAGAGAGGACCTGTTTGGGTTGGATTTATTTAAGGACCTTTGAGCTTCCTGGATCTGGATGTCCATTGCTCTCCCAAAACTTGAGTAATTTTCAGCTATTATCTTATTAAGTGTTTTCTACATCTTTTTGTTCTCTTCTCTATGACTCCCATAATGGAAAAAATGGTTCACTTAATTATGTCCTATAAATCCTGTAGGCTTTCTTTTATTCTCTTTTATTTATTTAGTTTGCCTAAGTTATTTCAAAAGACCTGTCTTCAAGTTCAAAAGTTATTATTTTTTGCTTTATCTAGTCTATTGTTGAAGCTCTTTGTTGTATTTATTTCATTGATTGAATTCTTTAGCCGTAGGGTTTTTTGGTTCTTTTGTTAATGATATCTGCTGAATTTCTCAATCAAATCATGAATTGTTTTTCTGATTTTGTTAAATTGTCTATTTATATTCTCTTGTATCTTGTTGAACTTAAGATAATTATTTTGAATTCTTTTTCTGGAGTTTTGTGTATTTTCTTATGATTGGGATCTGTTATTGAAGAGTTATTGTATTCCCTTGGAGGTGTCACATTTCCTTGCTTTTTCATGTTGGTATGTTCCTACACTAATTTCTATGTGTCCAATAGAACAGTCACTTCTTCCAATTAGATGGAATAGGTTTTGTAGGGAGACACTTATTCATATGGATAGGCGGTATCAGGTGAGTGGATGCATGGTTTTGGTTCTAGTTGGTTACAGTAGTGTTGTCTTCATGTAGTTTCTTCAGCTATAATCCATGATATGATAGTAATCTTTGCAAGTGTCTTGGTGACTTAGGCTGCTAAAGCTTTTTTGGTGGTGTTGGCATGGCTTTGCTGGTGATGGGCTTGCTGAGTTGTTTCTCAAGTCAGGGATATGTGCATGTACACAGTGGGTTGGACAACTTGGGATCTGGCTTGCTGAAGTTGGAGCCTTGGGGTTGTTACTGTGTCAGAGGGCTGCCTCACTGGCTTGGAGGTGTGTCTGTCTGGGATGGGACTGCTGGACTGTTCCCAGGCCCAGGGTGTAGCACACAGCTGCTCCACCAGCCTGGGGGCATATCTGTCAGGAGTGGGCCCACAGGGCTGTTTCTCAAGTCATGGAGGTGGGTATGTGACTACTTGGCTGACCTGTGAGCGTGTCCATTGGGCTGTTTTTTAGGCCGTAAGAGTGGGCACAGGGCCACTGGGCAGGCCTGAGGGCATGTCCTCCAGGAGTGGGCCCCTAACGCTGTTTCTCAGGCACTGGGTGTGGTGTGTCATTGCTCATTCAGCCTAGGGGTATGTCTGACAGTGGTGGCTTGTGGGCTTGCTCAAGGGTAGGTTCACCCTGGGAAGGACTGCCAGACTGTTTCTCCAGCTGGAAGTGTGCACAGTGGGGGCTAGGTTTCCCTGCTGTATAGGACCAGAGTCACAGCCAATTTGGGGTCTAGGCTTTATGTAGAGAGAGTTGTGGCATTCAGTTACCCATGTGGGCTTGGCAGAATGAAGACAGACCCTCTGGGCTGGAGAGGCGCAGTGGCTATTGGCTTCCACAGGAAGGTGTACCCCAGAGGTGGCTCTGGTATCACAATGGTGTGCTCTTGTAGCAGTTTATCTCCAAGGCGGTAGATGGGAGGTGGGGAGTGCACACCTTATGCTTCTAATTTAGAGCAATATAGCTGTGTGAATTCCTGGTAGCTCCCTAAATTGGGCTAAGGGCTGGTGAAGACTGTGGGCATTCTTCTGTAGCAAGGACTGCAGGTGTTGCAGTGACCATGGGGGCTGGTAGGAATCATCTGCTTATCTTTGTTTTCTGCTAGGGAAGTACCTCCTGACTCTGGGACAATCCAGCCAAGAGAGATGGGGCAGCAAAGGCAGGGTGCCTCCATGCTGGACAATCACCACAGGTACCTCCCTATATCGGCCATTGCACTCCAGCACTCTTTCGTTCAGTACTTCAGTCACATCTTAGCTGTTTATTTGTTGCCTTGGTCCTGTCCTATGAGGGAGACCAGTGCCAGGTGCTTCCAGTCAGCCTTCTTGCTGACTCTGATTCTTTCTGAATGCCTGGTTTTGTTTCATCTGCGTGCCTGGGTTAAAATTTTTGTGAGAACTCTTATTTTAGTTTCATTTTGGTTTGGTTATGCACATCTGTAAATAATGTGGATATTTTATTGTTTTTCTTCCTGCTTGTTTCTAAAAATATTCTAGGAGCAAAGATAAACATTCTAAATGGGGGATGTGAGATGGTCAATTAAAAGCCACTAAGGCAGTGCCATCATCTAAAACACTAGTCCAAACCCCCAATATTCCCTGCCAGGGTTTACAGGATTTTCTCTCAAGAGAGTAATAAAAAATGAATGGAATCCTCAAATTCTGAAGGCATACAAGGTACAACCTTCCTTCAGGGATTCCAGCTGGCTATATGTGGCTCATTCTTGTGCATACTCTTAAGTTGATAGGCAAATTGCATCAATAAAAATTTGGTTTCTGTTTTTGTGGAATTTTTTTTTCCATCTCTTCATTTCCAGTCTATGTATGCCTTTACAGATGGAGTGATTTTCTTGTAGATAGCATATAGTTGGGTCCTTTTTATTCATCCATTCAGCCAATCTGTATTTTTTAATTGGGGAATTTAATCAATTTCCATTCAAACTTCTTAAGAAAGTTTGTGCCTCTAATTTAGAGCAATATAGCTGTTGCTATTATTGGCTATGGCCATTATTCAAACTTCCTAAGAAAACAACAACTATAGGGTTAAAATGCAGAGATTTTAAGATATTTCTCTCTTCTTTCTTTTTCTGCTTACTCTTAATCTAACTTTTTCACTTGTATTAAAATAAATCTGTTACTAAATTCAAGGCCACTTGGAGTTAGTTTTCCTAGCCAGTCCTAACTGCAATATTAACGTCCAAGAGTAAACTAAAACAACTCATTTGAAACTTGAACAAAGCAGGGGGAAAGAGTAATAGATTTTCTTTTTTAAAGCAAACTGCTTTACCCCCAATTTTGGTTCAACGGCCTTTATTAGATTACCAATCAGGGATGAATAGAGCTTAGTCATGTGTACAGATCCCAATTAGTCAAAAATAAACTGTTAAATTTATATTACTATGTCTTAGTATCTCATGACTACAATTATTAAATTAAAGCTATAAAATCTGTGTTTATATGTTTATGCATGTGCGTGTATTGTGTTGTATGTTATACCCACATGGCAGAATCTGATGTTGTTGGCTAGAGATTCTTTAATGAATTATTATTTTTTTTTTTGAGACGGAGTCTTGCTCTGTCGCCCAGGCTGGAGTGCAGTGGTCAGATCGCGGCTCACTGCAAGCTCCGCCTCCCGGGTTCACACCATTCTCCTGCCTCAGCCTCCGGAGTAGCTGGGACTACAGGCGCCCGCCACAACGCCTGCCTAATTTTTTGTATTTTTAGTAGAGACGGGGTTTCACCGTGTTGGCCAGGATAGTCTCGATCTCCTGACCTCGTGATCCGCCCGTCTCGGCCTTCCAAAGTGCTGGGATTACAGGCATAAGCCACCGCGCCCGTCCGATCCCTTAATGAATTCTCTCCAGATTGGATTAAGTAAGTACGTGCTCATACGTACTATGTATAGTAATTAACCCAAATGCCTTTTAGTTCATGTGACTTAAGCATATCTTTGATAAATAAACTGTTTTCAAAATTGTTGGTAACATTGAAATAGAAAATGTCTTCAGAATTCTCAGCATACATTTTTTCCTGGGTTTACTACTGGTCAATTTTATATTTTTGTTGGCTCATGTTTTAAGGTTATAAAACTCTAAGCTCTGACTACAAACAGAATGATCTTGTTTAAGTTGGATATATAACGCTAATATTGTTGGTTTAATTGAAATGGTTGTTATCTTCTGATTTGTCTGCAAAATATTCATATATTTAAGTTGTTTACTTAAGTGAGTACCTGATATTCACAGGCTATGGAAATAGTTAACAGGGAAATAACATGAAATGATAACTAGTTTTGTTTACTATCTCAGTTTTTATAAGTAATCTAGGTATAATTATTAAAATAAATAAATTGGGTGAATATAGATGAAATAAACATTTATGAATGGGTAAAATACTGAAACATTTATTGCTGAACAGAAATGCAAGTTTATTTTTGCCTTCTTAAATTTTATGGAAAGATTAAATATATTTGGATCTATTAATACACATACAAATGATGTTATGGGGGAAACATGTTTTAAAAATTATAAAATGGGTCTCAGCTATCAAATACTAATATGTGACAGTTCAAAGTTACCTGCTAGCTAGACTTTCACCAGAAATTAAGGCTAGTAAGAGTTGAAAATTCTAATTAATATATATAATTATATACATAAAGTGTGCCAAAAATGTAAGACATGTTTTTGATTAAAAAAATTTAAAAGGCCAGTGGCTCACAACTGTAATCCCAGCACTTTGGGAGGCCAAGGAGAGTGGATCACCTGAGGTCAGGAGTTCAAGACCCACCTGACCAACATGGTGAAACCGTCTCTACTAAAAGAAGTACAAAAAATTAGCTGGGCGTGGTGGCAGGTGCCTGTAATCCCAGCTACTTGGGAGGCTGGAGCAGTAGAATCACTTGAATCCGGGAGGCAGGGGTTGCAGTGAGCTGAGATTGTGTCATTATACTCCAGCCTGCATGACAAGAGCAACACTCCCATCTCAAAAAAAAAAAAAAAAAAAAAAAAATTTAAAAGTCGTTAAAATGTGTTCTTTATTGAAAAAAGCATACTTTTATCTAAATTCACATGTTATTTAAGGTCGTTTAAAAGAGTGAATTTAGGAAGGAAATACAAGCAAGATACAAAAGAACAAATAAATAGGAGAAAGATATGAAAAAAGTTATAAGCTTGAAAATGTATTTTTGGTAAGAACTCTGCTATATCTTACTGCGTGTGATTTGCTGGTCATACATGCCCCTCCTCCTTCTCTCATTGAGAAGGTACATCTTTTTGCTTGGCTGGAGTGATAACACTCTCTTTCAATTGTTTTTCTCACCTCCTGAAACATTTTTCTCTGGTTCTAACTCTGCTATTATGGCCTGATGCTGAACTGTTTGTACTGAAGGCCTAGAAAAGCAGTGCTTTTCTCCAGCATAACTTGATTCTGTACTCCTGGCTTCTGAATTGTTCGATATAACCAGAAAATTTTCCATTATTTTGTGGAATGCCATATATGCTTCTGCTCAAGGTACTAGTTTTCTTGTTTGTATTCCTCTATACTATGTTGCATACTCACAGTGTTGAACAGAAACTGTTTCTATGTTTGGTTAAATTTAAGTATCTTTTTATCAGGTTTGACTTCTCCATTATCTAAAAGAGCTTCTCATAAGGAGAAAAAAACTCACACTGCAGGAGGTTTTCTTTACCCTTTTGATAAATGGCCTACAAAACAAAGATTTTATGTTTTCCAAATAATTTCCTGTGTTTTATGTTGTCTTTATTAGGATTTTTTGATTGCGTTAGGAAAATGTAGCTTTGGAAAGGGTTACAGTATCTTTTTTTTTTTTTTTTTTTTTTTTTTTTTTTTTTTTTTTTTATAACTATACTTTCTATAATTAAGCTTTTGAAGTCTTTGAATTATTTGGTGAAATGAATGATTTATTTCAACGGTGACCTGTGATGCCTGTTTTAATCAGTAGGTTTTCAAAACATTTTAAAATCTTGGCAGGCTTCCCCAGGATCAAATTCTAAATTGTATTTTAATCTCGAACTAAACTGTGGGAATGTTCCAGAGGTCCTAGGAACCTCTCAAGGTTTATGAAAGAGAGAATTAACTAATCAGGCTTATTTGAAATATTAGATTATATAGAAACAATTTCAAACTTATAAAGAGAGCTAATCTTTTTTCTTTAGAATTTTATTCTTTTAAGACGAATGGGGTATCGTCTCTATTGCCCAGGCTAAAGTGCAGTGGGAGTTGAAGGGGCTTCAAATTTTATATTTATGGTTACAAGATCAACGGATAAATATAAAAATGTTTTTTTAATACCTCTAAAACTATATTATGAACTGCATTGTAGATGAAGTCAAACAAATACATAAATTAAATAGCTAATAAACGATAATGTTTTTTAATTTTATTTGAAACGTAGTTTTCTACTAAATGTTTCAAATGTAAGTAATTTCTTTCTAAGCTTTCTATAGTTTGCAACAATTTGGTGGAAGATAACTTTTAGTAAAGAAAAATTTACTTTTTCTTCTATAGCTTAACCCCTGCCAAAATTCCGAACTATTTGTAAGATTCATATTTTTTATGACAATAGAATTTGCTCTCTTCTGATGGGATAACAATCAAAAGTAAGGTATATACTAGAGCTTTGATGTTATTTAAATTTGTATTATTAGTACGCAGGCCAAAATCTAAAGTCAAGTCTCAAATTTGGCTTTTTAGCCTCAAGAGGCTTTAAAACATCTGAGATATGCACAGTCCATACACTATCCTAGTTTGGACATATGTAAAGTAATTGAGAAAACTGAACTTATTTTAGAAAAAATTGTCCTTACTCTGATTATCTTGTGGTAAAAAATGGAGACTTAGAGAAAGTTACGTTTTTTGTTTTTGTTTTTTTTTTTTTTTTTTTTTTTTTAAGGCTGGACTACACCCGATAGTTATTAAATTGTAGCCCTATACTATTATTTTCAAGATTTTATTTTCTATCTGGACTGGACTAGATTCTGAAATTTTCTAGGTTCCTCCAATCCAAACTTCTTCCACAGAATTACTAGGAATGGAAACTGCTCTGCTCCTGAAGTCCATAAGCTGAAACTAAATAAATGTTAAGGAAAAAATATCATTCCTGATGTGTCAACCACACAGGATTCATCAAACTACCCAATGCCATAGTCAGAAATGTTCAAACTGCAAACCAGTTTGAGAAATTGATGGCTTCATGCTGTAGACAGCTTTTCCCAAGACATCAGAACAAGACTCCGTATTATAATAAAACTTATGTCTCTTAATGTCTTCTTTTTTCACTTGGCAGAATAATGGCATAATTGAAATTATACCATCAGTAGCTTCTGCTGGTAACTTGATAGAACCTGACCTAAGAGATCCTTTAGTCTACCTAGTGGATGACTTTGGCAGTATCCCTAATATAACTGTTGCTCACTGTGCTTTAATTCAGCTCAGTCATGGGATGCTAGATGATAAATTGCTCTATATTATTTATTGGCTAAATAAGGACATGCCTGTGCTATTTCGAATACTACCTACTGCACCTGTATACATTTCTCTGGGGAAGTTAAGACCCATATACACAAAATAAGAGAACAGGCCACATGGTTACAACAGGTTTTACCTAATTTTCCATGGACATTTAATTTATTCAGCTAGTTTTCTTTAAGCCTAGGTTCATGGCTCAAAACTACTATGCAAACTGAGATCATTCTATTACTATTAATCTTACTTTGTATTTTTCTTTTTTAAAACTTTGTACCTGTTACTTGTTAAAGTTCTGCAGTGATACAACTTCTAACAGAATAATACTTGCCCAGCACTTTGACATAATAAACAACACCTATGAAACAAACACAATTGAACTTAACAGTTGGCTCCAGGTAGATTTAGCCTGAGCCACTCCCTCAAAGCCTCTCTTGTAGCTCAAATGTGGCTAAAAGGGTGTGTTTTAACACTGATACCTAACCACTAATCACTCCCTGTGATGTGGGATCAGACTAACAAGGCAGGACAGGTCCATTCCAGCAATGAGGAACAATTAAAACCTAACTACAAAATGATTAATCAGCAATGGATTCAGAGTTAAGATCTTGATCAAGAGAGAAGCGTGAAAATTGTCAGAATCAGAATGAAGTTACCGGTATTAAAACCCTGAAAATCGGAGCCAGAGAAGGCCATGAAGGGAGGGTTCTCATGCACATACACCTGATAACAATAACTATCACAAAGGCTTTGCAAAAAACACAACCTTGCACAGGTTTGACATGCACAGATAGTCTTCATAGACTCAAAGAGATTTGACTCCAACATGGAAATGAGACATCCTGCACAATGGCCAACTCTACTCTTTGCCTACCTGATGGTCATCTCTCCTTCTTCCTTGCTAATAGAATTATAACTTTGTTTTTAGGTAGTGAGTGATAATCCATTGATTTCCAGGAAGCCTAACTTCTCCATAGGAATGAGTTATGATAGGTCAAATCCAATCACAATAATACTATTTCTTTTTCCCATGGATTGGTCCAGAAATCAACACATGATCCAACGTGAACCAATGAGGGATGAGGGAAGCATTTTAGGGTGTTTACTCTTCCCATATAAAAGATAAGAGACATCTCAAGATAAAACCCTTTGCCTCCTGCCCATCCCCTATTGCTTAGAGGGTCTACCATGTGCCAGGCATATTTTGAACTCTTGAGAATAATGTAGTAAAGGACAGCCAATGTCTCAGCTACCAGAGGGATTATATTCTGTTAATGAAGACAGAAAATAAACGGTGGACACATGCTTAAATAGGTCATGTACTATGAGGGGGAATAAATCAGGGTTATTTCACAGAGAGTGAGGGAGTGTGTCTTTTTAAGCTGAGACCAGAAATAATTTGGGGAAAGAATCCTTTATCAAGTGAAGAGGTCATTCTAGAAATAAAAACAGCCAGTGTAGGTGGATTGTGGAGAGTAAAGATGAGAGGCAGAGTGGTGGGAAATGAGGTAGGAAAATGGTAAGAATAGATGATGTTAGAAGCCATTACAAGGAATTTGAATTTTATTCTCAAATGCGGTATGAGCCACTGGAGAGTTTTAACCTGGGGACTTATTTCTAGAAAAATGTTAACACAAACTAAAGTTTTGATTAATTACCATGTATTTTAAAGGCCTTGAGTTGAAAAAGAATAATTTAAGTAGGAAAGACCCAATTTCCTAGCAATCCTTCTCCTGGGTTTGCTTATTTATTTATTTATTTATTTACTGAATGGCATTTTCTATTCATCTTATTCGATAATTTGGGTATTTAAAAATGCTTGATTTTATTTTTTCACTGTGATAGTGTTCATTTATAATTACATACATCCTTTTACAGTTTATAAAAGAGGAATTAATTTAACAGGTATTTTGTCACAGAGTTGACGAGTTTTATCAACTTACTGGGTGTGGAGAATATAGTAGAAAGTAATGTAAAGACCCCACTATGCGTTCAGGTCTGCCATCTGTTGCAGTGGCCTCCAGTTTTACTGCTGTTAAACTTTTGTTAACAGTTTATCTTCCCCAATATAGACAGTGAGCTTTTTAAGACAATGGTCTATGTGTTTCTATTGCTCCCTCAGAGCCCAGTATGGTGGCTCATAAGAAGGAAATGCCCATACATTTAGTTGATTAATTAGTAAGAGTCTGAGTGTCTGTTTTTCTGACTCTAAGCTGCAAAGCTTTGGGAAGAGCTCTGAGAACTTGTATTTGGGTCAGCTGCTCATCCTTGGGCCATCGTGGTAGTTAGGGGCCTGTGGCCCAGTTCGCATCATGTCTTCCCCTCATTCCTTGACTAAGGAGGAGTGAGGGCTACATGAAGATCTTGGCATCCCTATTTAAACCAGCATGTTGGGGCCAGGGGGTGGCTGTTTGGAGGAGAACAAACATTAGATGTCCACCTTACCTCTCTTCTGAGCTCTTCACCTACGCATGGAACTTTCCATTCTACATCTCCCTTGAATGTTTCGTGAGTACCTCAAAGTCAATGTCTTTTCCTCATGCTGTTTCCAAACCTGACACTCCACAGTGTATGGCTCTGCCACATGTCCAGCTGCTCAAACCAGGCACCTAGAAGTTATCCTTAACTCCTTCCTCTCTCTCATCCTTCATGCTTTCTTCCTGTCTAAGCCAGGTTTATTATTTTGCTCTGTTTCCTGCTGCCAACACCTTATTCAAAGCAACATCATTTCTGTCCTGAAATAGTTGTCCCACTGGTATGTTAGCGTCCACTTTTGTTTATCTTGAATCAATCTATTCTCTGTACCCCACACTGTCTAATATAGCAGCCACTAGCCACATGTGGCAATTTAAATTTAAATTTATAGTTAAGATTAAATACAGTTAAAAGTTCAGATCCTCAGTTGCACTAGCCATACTTCAAGTGGTCAATCAATATCTCCATGTGGTAGGGGCTTCCATATGGAGGCCCTTGTGAAATATCCAGCTGGAGATAAAGCATAGAAACTGTCAGCTGCAGGTGGATTGCTCAGAAGTGACTGGTAAGCTTGGCTAAAGCAGACTGTTGATGTCCAGATGTTAACACGCTTTGCTTATTCCATTTCTATAATACAGCATGCTCTTCTCACCTTTTCTTGGTCAATTAAAGTTGCCATAACAAAATACCATAAACTGGGTGGCTTATAAACAACAGAACCTTGGCGGTTAGGATTTTAACATGTGAATTTGGGGGGATACAAACATTCAGACCATAGCACACCTCAAGGACTTCATGAACACTAGGCTTACTCCTCCTCATCATTTCACCCTTTTTCCCAGGTGGCCATCCAGTCCAGTTTGAGCACTTAATGCTCTATATCCCAGGAAACTCCTCAGTGCCAAGCAAACCAGAACAGCTGGTCTACCTATCTTTAACCTGGCTATCTATTGCTTATTCTTCAAGTCTCAGCTTAAGTGTCCTCCAGGGCCTTGCTACTCAAAATATGATTCCTATACTACCACTCCAATTCTATTTAACTGACTCTCTGTTTAACACAATCCACTGGTGATTCAGGTGAACAATAAAGTTTGGAACAATAAAGTTTGGATAACCTGTCCTGACCTCTCAGACCAGATCACATGCAACTGTCTTCTCCATTAGACTACAAATTCATGAGGGCAGGGGCATCTCTGTCTCATTCTTAATATGCTGTGAACTGTGAGTATGGTACCTGACAAAGTGTAAAGGCTGAATAATACTTGTGTGGGTGAATGGACAAACCTAGATTACATGAGGTTAAATCAGGCAGACTGTGATGGGTGTGGTGGCTACTCTAGCCCATAACCCCATGACCCACGTGAATTCACCTGAAGTTGCCCCTCTCGGGACAGTCTCGGCTTAACATTTCAAGTCCTGGTAACTCTCCTTTTATGCCTAAGTCCTTTCTATGAGTTTAAGAACCTAAGTTGAGATGGCTCTCAAACTTCAGTGGACATCAGAATTCAATGGAAAGCTTTTAAAAATACAGATTGCTGGGCTCCACCCTCAGATATTCTGAATCAGTAGGTGATAGATGAAACCCAAGGCTTTGCGTTTCTAACAAATTCCCAGGGGATGCTGTGGCTGCTGGTGGTGGTCTAGGAATCATAGTTTGAGAACCACTTTTCTCAAAGTCTACGCCAGAGCAATCAAGTAAGAGAAAGAAAGGGCACCCAAATAGGAAAAAAAGCCAAATGATCTCTCTTTGCAGTCTGTATGATTCTGTACCTAGAAAACCCTAAAGACTCCGCCAAAAGGCTCCTGGAACTAATAAACAACTTCAGTAAAATTTCAGGATACAAAATCAATGTACAAAACTCAGTAGCATTTCTATACACTAATAACATTCAAGCTGAGAGTCAAATCAAGAAAACAATTCTATTTACAATAGCTGTCTATACGTACATACATATATACACACCTAAGAATATAGCTAACCAAGGAGGTGAAAGATCGCTACAAGAAGAACCACAGAACCCTGCTGAAAGAAATTATAGGTGACACAAACAAATGGAAAAATATTCCATGCTCATGGACTGGAAGAATCAATAGAATTAAAATGAGCACACTGCCCAAAGCAATCTACAGATTTAATGAGATTCCCATCAAACTGCCAATGTCATTTTTCACAGAACTATAAAGAAATTTCTAACATTTGTGTGGAACCAAGAAAGAGCCTGAATAGCCAAAGCAATC
Source organism: Rhinopithecus bieti (assembly GCF_001698545.2). Taxonomy (NCBI): domain Eukaryota; kingdom Metazoa; phylum Chordata; class Mammalia; order Primates; family Cercopithecidae; genus Rhinopithecus; species Rhinopithecus bieti. The sequence continues at coordinate 2,290,886 of NW_016812016.1, forward strand.
CTAAGCAAAAAGAACAAAGCCAGAGGCATCACATTATCTAACTTCAAACTCTACTACAAGGCTACAGTAATCAAAACAGCATGGTACTGGTACAAAAACAGACACATAGACCAATGGAACAGAATAGAGAACCCAGAAATAAAGCTGCACACTTAAACAGCCATCTGATCTTTAACAAAGTCAGTGAAAATGATAATAACCAATGGAGATATTCAATAAATGGTGTTGGGATAACTGACTAGCCACATGCAGAAGAATAAAACTGCACCCCTACCTTTTGCCACATACAACAATTAACTCAAGATGGAATAAAGATTTAAATTTAAGACCTTAAACTATAAGAATACTAGTTAGAAAACCTGGGAAACACCATTCTGGACATCAGCCTTGGGAAAGAATTTATGATTAAGTCCCCAAAACCAATTGCAACAAAAACAAAAACTGACAAGTGGGACCTAATTAAGCTAAAGAGCTTCTGCATGACAAAAGAAACTATCAACAGAGTAAACAGACAACCTATAGAATGGTAGAAAATATTCACCAACTGTGCATCTCACAAAGGTCTAATATGCAGAATATATAAGGAACTTAAAGAATTGAACAGGTGAAAAACAACCCCATTTAAAAACTACAACATGAATGAACACTTCTCACAATAAGACAAATAAGTGGCCATAAACATATGAAAAAAAAAACATCACTAATCATTAGAGAAATGCAAATCAAAACCACAGTGAGATACCATCTCACACCAGTCAGAATGGCTATGAAAAAGTCAGAAAACAATAGATGCTGGCAAAGTACAGAGAAGCGGGAATGTTTATACACAGTTGGCAGAAGATAAGTTAGTTCAGATACTGTGGAAAGCAGTTTGGAGATTTCTCAAAGAGTTTAAAATAGAATTAGTATTCTACCCAGTAATCCCATTACTGGATATATCTCCAAAAGAAAATAAATCATTCTCCCAAAAAGACACATGCACTTGTATGTTTATCATAGCACTATTCACAAGAACAAAGATGGAATCAACCTAGGTACCCAGCAATAGTGGATTAGATAATGAAAATGTGATGCATATATACCATGGAATACTATGCAACCATTAAAAAAGAATGAAATCGTATCCTTTGCAGCAACTTGGATGCATCTGGAGGCCATTATCCTATGCAAATTAATGCAGGAACAGAAAACAAAATATAACATGTTCTCACTTATAAGTGGGGGCTAAACACTGGGACTCATGGACATAAAGATGGTAACAAGAGACACTGGGGACTACTAGAGCAGGAAGGTGGGGGAGGGCAAGGATTAGACAACTAACTATTGTGTACTATGCTCAGTACCTGGGTGAAGGGATCAGTCATATCCCAGACCTCAACATCAAACAATATACCCAGGTAACAAACATGCACATGAACCCCCTATCTAAAATAAAGTTGAAATTATGTTTTTAAAAAAGAACCACATTTCAGTGAGGTTGCTCAGCTGCTCAAAAATATAATTTGGAAGTTTAGGAGAGTTCATGTCCCCTGGAAACCCTCAATCAATGGGGAATTAAAGTCATTGGATAAATGCGCTTCTACTTCCTGGACATCACGTGGGATGACTCTGAAGTTTAAAGTATGTCTTACCAATTTTCCCCAAGGGTCCCTAGTAGCATTGACCCCCAGCCTCTCACTGGTCTTCTTTTTATTGGGTTCCCTTTTTTCCCTTCACCCATTTCTGTTTCGTGAGATCTCCTCACACATAAGCTATCTGTACCCATGTCCTTTTCTCAGACTCTGCTTTGAAAGAAACCCAAATAAGTCAAAGTCTTATATCCAAATCCTTCTAAGTCTCTTGACTTGAATCATTGATTTTTCTCAGGTATATTCCCACTGCACCTTGTAGGGAGCTCAGAGAAGTAAAACTCAACTGAGACACAGGGAGGTGGTTACAATGTGTACTCACAACACAGCTTACTTTCCTTTTGTGGCATTCATCAAAGTTATATTTTTAACTAGTGATGTAATTAAGTGTTTAATATCTGTCTTTCCCACTAGACTTTGAAGTCTTGACCTTTCTTGTTTACTACAATCTCTTTTGTGTCTAAAACCATACTTGTCAAATAGTAGGCATTCATTGAATATTTGGAATGAGTGACATAATGAACCAGTTATTTATATATCAGTTAATATTAGTACCTCATATTTATAAAGCTGTTTACAAAGCACATTACCATAAGTTTCCATCTTATTCTTCAAGATCATGAGAATCAGAATAGACATTTTTATTAAAATTTATCTAGAATTTATCAAGTGGCTGTTACATTCCAAGTTCTTTGCTAGGGGCTGGTATACAGAGGTGTACAAGGCTGTGCTTCTCGAATGTCAACAGGCAGTCAAATCACCTGGGAATCTTGGTAAAGCACAGGTTCTAATTCAGTATGTCTGGGATGGAATCTGCAAGTCTATGGGTCTAACAAGTTCTCAGGTGATGCTTATTTAAGCTGTTGGTCTGGAGATGACACTTTCAGAAGAAAGGATCTAACAGCAAGGTTCTCAACTGTGATTACACATTGGAATTTACTGGGAGCTTTAAAAATACTGAGACCTGGGTCCCATACCCGGCAACTCTGACTTAGTTGGAGTAGGAGTTTTGGAAACTTGCCAGGTGATTCTAATTTCCATCCAACTGATCCAGGATAGTGGTTCTGATATCTCAGTGTACACCAGACTTTCCTGGAGAGCTTGTCAAAACACATGTTATTGGGCTCCAACTCCAGAACATCTGATTCAGTAGGTCTGAGGTAGGGCCCGGGAGTTTGCTTTTCTAAAAATTTCCCAGATGATGTTGATGATGTTGGTCTGAGAAGCACTAGTCTAGAAGCAAAGAGAGGCAAGTAAATAGGTAAGCTGCAGTAAAATGTGGGCAAACAACAGAGCTGTGTATAGATTTCCAAGATAATGCTGATGCTATTGGTATGAGAAACACTAGTCTAGCAGCAAAGAGAGGCAAGTAAATAGATGAGCAAACAACAGAATTGTGTACAGAGAGAGGAACAAGGGTTAGAAAGGGCCTCATGGTCAAGGTGGTGTCTGAGTTGGGGTTAGAAGGACAGGTCAGATGGGGAGGACTCATCATGAGAAGCACGATTTTAGCCAGAGAGAACATGTACAAAGATACAGAGATGAAAGGGCAGGGTGCATCTGGGGGGATATGAAGCTTGAGACTGTGAAGACATCAACTCAGAGCAAGGCAGTTACTGCTGGGCGCTAGATATGATCAATAGGCTAGAACCAAGCCATGAAGGAGAGGCATTCCATGCAATTCTTAGACTTCCTTCTCAAAACCACAGGGAGTCAGTAAATGGGAGAGCTAAGGTCACTGAGGTAATAGCCTGGAGGATAGTGACTGTGTGTCTAAGAAATGATAGATGCACCCAGGAGTAATTGGAACATCTCAGGATGGAGACAGTGTGTATATAAGCCCGGATAGTGAACATCTATGAGAAGGCAGTGGGATGAACAGAAACCAGAGTGTCAATCTGACGGCAATACCAACCTGATGGAGTTTGGGTCAGGAAATGCTGGCTTAATTAACCAAATTGATGGCAGCACCAAATAAACTTGGAGGAGGGTGTTTGGGACTGAAGAGGGGAAGGAGATGGAGGAGGTGAGAAAGATTTGTGTATATTGGGAATATCTGATGGGCAATTAGAGATACAGCTCTGTAGTCTGTGGGGTGAGGGGTCCAAGCAGATAATAATTTAAATAATGGGAGTGGTCAGATTGTGCAAAAACAAAATACAGAGTGAAAAGAAGACCCAGGGAGTAAAGCCATGTTTTAAACACTATGGTTGCATTTAAAAATACCCCCAAACTTTGAGGTTAAAAGGAACGAGGATTATTTCTTTTGCTCATAAACCTGCCATTTGGGCAGGGATCAGTGGGTATATTACTACTCAATATACTTCCAGATGGTGCAACCTGATGGGAAAGAGATAATCCACTTTCAAGATGGATCCGGGGAGTTTTTAGATGTACAGCTCACTTATGTGGCTGGTAGGTTGATTTTGGCTGTCAGCTGGTAGCTCTGCTGGGCCAAGGGGCAAATGGCCCCCATGGCCTCTTCATTTCAGTCTCTCCATGGACGATGGTTGGGCTTTCTCCCAATATGGCGGCTGGGTCCCAAGAGAACCATGAGGAAACTGCCTCACATTTTATAACTTACCCTTAGAAGTCACAGTATCACTTATTGGTATTGCAAACCCAGCCTAATTTAAAAAGAGGGCACATAGGCCCTACCTTGCAATGGGGGGAGAGTCAAAGTCACATTGTTAAGGACAGAGATATCTTTGGAAGATATACCTGCTACACCCTATGCTTTGTGGGAAGTCTGAGGAAGAGAACTAGCCCAGGTATTGTAATGACAAGTCTATGCCTGGGCTACTCCAAGGGTTAGCCACAGAGCAGTAGCACCTGGTGCTTATTAGAAATGCAGACTCTCAGCCCAGCCTCGGGGACTGGATTCTAATAGGATGCCCAGGTGATGTATCTGCACAATAGATTTGAGGAATAGTTCTCTATACCAAATTAGCTCCTCTGGCTGCGGATGTCCAGGGCATCATCTCAGACCTCAAGTGCTTTGTAATGTCCCCTTGTGCCTCCTCTCCAAGTCCACTACACATAATGTGTCAAAACTGCATTCCACAGAGACACCTCAGAGGCAGGTGCAAGGGTTTATGAAGTGGTGTGTACACACTTCCTTCATGCTCTAATCACTGGCAGGACTTTGCAGGGAGAGCGTTTTTCTAGGACATGGCAAACATCCTCTGACAACAGGCTAGTCCCAGCTGACTGGCAGACGGTCACTTGGAGAGAGCTGCTCAGTTCATTACCTTCCTGCTCAATGCCTCAGCCCAGGCTTTCGGGAAAACACAATGTACTTGAAGTGCCTTTGGAAGTCCCATTAACCCTTGTGGGCCAGGACACAGAGCCTTAGGCCATCTGCCCCTGGCCACAGATCAGAAAAAAAAAAAAAAAAAAGAAAAGAGCTTCTGTTGTCATTTGTCAGAGTTTTGTACAGCAAGGAAAGTAGAGACAATTCATTTGGAACAAATAAAAACCTCCGGCCCCTTCTGCATACTGATATATGAAGGCCATTAGTCAATTACAGACACTCCAGACCTAAAGACTGATGCCACCAAACATTCAGCATCTGATCCTTTGAGTCTATTTACTCATCAGTGATTTTTGAGCTCTGATCCTGTGCCAGGCACTGGGATGCAATAGCAAGCAGGCCACCTCCCTGCATGGGGTGGGGATAGATGTAAAAGCAGGAAGCCACATGTTAGAGTGATTAAATCAGGTTGGTGGCATTCGGCCTCACCAACCTATTCCAAGGCTGAGTTCTCTAAACTCACAATCATTGCCCCTGGGCTCTGCAGTTGTGGGGCTGTGAATGGTGGGCTTGGCAGAGACTGGCATTTAAGTGTCTTGGCCTCTGAGATGAAAGCCTGTGCTGGCCAGGCCTTACCAGCCTTGTCCTGAGTGATGACGGAGCACCTGCTTAAGGGACAGTTCCCTCACTGGTGAGAAGCCAGGGCATTTGCTGCCATTATCAACAATTCACATTCCTGCAGTACTTCACACCTTTCAAAGTCCTTATACAGGTAAAATGCCCCTTAAATACGTGGACCACCCTGAGTGCTAAGGATAGTTTTACAGACAAAGGAATTGGTGCTCCAAGACAGCCCAGCTCTCTCGTGTTCCCACAGCTGGTCACCTCTCAGTGTCACTCACCTTATGCCTGCTTCTCTGACCTCAGTGTGCTATGGTCATCTTGGGACCTTGTTAAAAACAGACTGATTCAGGAGAGTTCTGGGGTGGATCTGAAGCTTAGGTATTTCTAACAAGCTCCCGAGAAAGGTTGATGCTGCCAGTCCAAGGATCACACTTTGGATAACAAGGGCCTAGCATAGGGGCTGCAAACTATTTTTGTAAATACATACATTGCCCAAGCCACACCCACTAGTGTTGTCCATGGCTGAAGAATCGCAGAGTTGAGTGGTTCCAACAGAGGCTGAAAAGCCTGCAAAGCCTAACATATTTACTTATCTGGCTTTTTGCAGAAAAAGTTTGCAGACTGACCCCTGCTCTAGAGTCAATTAAGGCTGTTGATTCAAATTGCCTGGGAAATTTCCAGACACACTAATGCCTAGACCCAACCCCCAGAGATTCTGATTTAATTGCTCTAGGGTGCAGCTTAATTATCTGGGTGTTTAGAGGCTTCCAGGCAATGCATATGGGCTGCAGGCCCCAATGGGTTAACTGGAGCACCATGTGGTGCCCTTTCTCCCTCTTCTCCTTTCCTCCTCCAAAGTTCAACCATGTGACTTTCATTTTTAGATTTGGAATTTGCAGCTGATTTCTGCAGCTGCTTTGGGAACAGATTTTAAGGAGAAAGTTAGAATGCGCAGCTGAGTACTGTGGCTCCCCTGCCCCCAGCACATTTATATGCAAATAGCCAAGAGCCTTGTTTTGCAACCACTAAAATTGAATCAGAATCCAGAGATCTTTTCTGTTGCTTAACCTTCCATGATTTTTCCCTCTGCTTTTCTGGGCACATTTCTACCTCTGTTTTGTTTTTCCTCCTGCATCCTCCAGTGCATGGTCAGCCTTTTGCTGCCTCCTTGTTAATCAAAACAGATTAAGTCTCATTTGCTTATAGCTGTATTTCCTGGGAGACATAGGTATTTAGCATTCCCAGTTTCCACAGGGAAGGGAGCATCCTACTGTGTAGCAATAAGACAAAATTGTTGGAAAAAGAAACATCCCAAAGCTGACAGTGGAGGTAAACACTTGTCCAAGGCTGGAGGTGATCTAAAGAGACCCTCTGATCTCTCTCCTTTTCCCAAAGGGGCAGGGAGGGACTTGGGAACAATAGCTAGCTAGCTTAGTGCAGATCTTCTCCAGGAGGAAGACTCAGATTCTGCTAGAGTCTCAAAGGATGCATCTCTTGTGACTGCATGATTACCTTCTCCATCCGTCTGGCCTCATATCTGATCCTACCCAGAAGAGGTTCCTTTTGGGCCTAGGGAGGCAAACTGGGAGGAGCTGACACAGCCTCAGAAGAGAGGGCCTTTGTGTGCTCCATGGACATTTTGCCCTGGGTGGAAGCAAATTTTCAGGCAAAGCCCCCTGAAAGCTTTAAAACTTTAAGGTGGTGATTTTCAACATGGTTGTACTTCAGAATCATCTAGAGAGTTTTTTAAAAGTGCCTATACCTCAGACCTCAATCTCTTGATGTATTGGGTCAGGGGTATGGCCTGAGCAGTGGTATTTTTTGCACATTTTGTTATGAAATAATTTAGACTTTCAGAAAAGATACAGAGAAGTACAAAGAATTACTATGCATCCTTCACTCAGCTTTCCCACATGTTCATAGTGTACATAACCACAGTTCTATAATCAAAATAAAAAATCACATTGCATGTAGTGACGTGTTCTACAGAGCTTACTCAGATTTTGCCAGTTGCCGCACACATGCTTTTTGCCAGCATCTCACATTGCGTTTAGTTGTCATGTCTTGTTCTCCTCCTTTAATCTGGGACAGTTCTGCAAGATTTGTCTTTCATGACTTTGACACCTTGTAAGAATGCTGGCCAGTGATTTTGTAGAATGTCCTTTAGTTTGGTTTTGGGCAGAACAGAATGGAAAATTCCTTAGATGATTCTAATGTGCAGTTAAGATTGAGTACTCTGATTCAATGCAGTGGGGACAAGGCTATTATACTTAGCAATTTACCCTTTAGAGTCATATGAAAACTGTGGTAGGGGCTGGGGAAGAGAGTAAGGGTCGACAGAACCTGGATTCATCTCGGGTTTGGTCCCTCCCCAGGTCTTTCTCCTGCACCTCTGTTCTTTATTCTCTTTTTCTCTCTTTCCACCTCTATATCAGGTCCCGAATTAGAGACCTCATTTGGTATCAGCCCAGCTCCCTCATGCAACACTGACATGGAGTCACTTTCAAAGTTGAATCATTTTTCTCCTCTGTTTAAAATCCTGTGAGTGGGGACCTATCTTCCTACAAGGCTCTCCACAATGGGAGGTGGTCTCTGCTCTACCCTTCTGTCCTGACCACTTCCCACTTACTCACCCTGGCAGTTCTGGGAGGTGGGCACGAGTCAGCCTCCAGACCTTTGCTCCTGTGGTTGCCACTGCCAGATGCTCCTCTTTCCGGAGACCATGCTGCTATATCCCCATTTCCTTCAGGTCTTTACCTGCTGGTCTGGCTCACCTCTTCCCCTACATCCTCACATCACCCTCCCCTGCTCCATGTGGAGGGAATCGGCCTGTTTTGTTTATCCCTACATCTTCAGAACCCAGGGGAGTGGTTGATACAAAACAAGGACTCAATATGTTTTTGTTAAATAAATGAAAGAAATAGTAGCTAGAAGGAATTTTTTTAAAGTTCAGTAATTGCTGGAGAGGATATTTCATTTATAACACTGACTAAAATGATTTCAAGTGATCTCTCATTTTTACCAGTTACCCAGCTTCCCTTTGTGTTAATTGCACGCCTCCTTTGGGGACTTCCCATTTTTCCAATTCCTCTGTTTCTTCTGCACACAGAAAGATGGCCTCAGAGATGAGAATTGGGCGGGAGCAGATTGTCAAGTACGTGTATTTTCTCTTTTATCCTTGTCACAGTTATAAGCTGTAAAGAAAGTTTGAGTGCCCCATGTGACCCTGACAAGTCTTTCTGCAGTGCCTTTTCAAAGATAAATACCTCTGCTGGTATTTGAGAGGGAGGAAGGGGATCAGATACCTCTTTCTCATAAAAATAATTAACCATCATTTTTTTTTCTGTATGCTAAGCAATGTGTGTGTGTATAAAATTCACCTTTATTAAAATCGTAAGTGATAAATAATGATCATCAGTATTTTAGAGATGTGACAACAGAGTCTTAGAGAGGTTAAATCAACTGGTAAACTATGGGGCTGAGATTTAAACCCAGATGTTTTGATGCTGCAGCCAGTGGTCTTAATACTGTCTACTATTTTGATAGCTGCCTATAAACCTAATGGAAATAAGAGTAAGCTGGCACCTTGCAGGCAATGCCAGCTTTGGGTTGTTTAGGGACTAGGAGAATATAGATATTCTGATTTTAGAGACTGAGAATTAGCTGCAGGTCTTAGTCATTGTCTAGGTCTCTTCGTCCTGCTTCACCTTCACGGTCCCATTTCAGTGGTTTGCAAAGTGTGGTCCCTGGGCAGCAGCAGAAGTGGTATCACCTGGAAGTTGTTAGAAGTGCAAAATCTCAGCTTTTTACCCATAACCTCCTGAATGAGAAACTCTAGGTTGGGGTCCAGGATCTGTGATTGATCAAGGCCTCTAGGTGATTCTGATGCTGGCCCAAGTTTGAGAGCCTTTAATATAGTGGTTAGGATAGTAATCTTTGGCTCCAAACTTCCTGTTCAAATGACGGTGCTGCTGCTTACTGGCTGGGTGGCCTTGCTGCAAATTACTTTGTCTCTTAGTGCCTCAGTTTGCTCATCTGTATAGTGGGGATAATCATAGTACCTACATCATTTTTGTTAAGATTAAATGAATTATATATGAAGTTATTTAAACAATGAAAAGAGCTATTTCACATTAGGTATTTATACATTCTCTGTTTATAATTATGCTGCTCTCTGTTCACCAAAAACTAAACAAAACAAACAAACAAACAAAAAACAGTACTTTTTACTCCCTGGCTGGCCTGGATCATTTAAAGAGGGCCCAGCATCTCTGAGGTTGCAGTGTGTAAGTCTTTGCAAGGCCAGGCTGCTAAAGAGTCTAGGCTGAACTTGTTTCAGTTTTCTTGAAGAATAACCCAGATCTATGCCATGTGTAACCAAACGCTGTATTCCCATGCCTGCAGATTGAGAGTCCTGTAGACCAACTCAGCTGAGCCCTTCAGCATTTGTTTGCAAAGCGGATGATTACTTAAAGAGGATGATCACTCAAGACACAGTGATATTTACCTAGGTTTTGCCTCCTGACTCACTATGCAGAACCAAATGACTCAGATGAGATTGATGAGACCAGAGGCCAAGACAGTCAGGAAAAGGCTTTGTAACAGAATATTCAGAAACTAATCATTATTCATACCACAGCCTAGCCTTGTCAGGAGGCCAGAGATGAACAGAAATGTTGTTCTTCTCTGGAACATCTCAGGAAGCTTCATTTATAAAAGATGCCCTCCCACTTTAATGTCTAAACTAAGCATGGGTTGGCTAAACTGACTGGCTTATTCATTTTTCTGAGGATATTGAGAGAGGGAGAATTAGAAAAGGGTGACTGTAGGAGGGAAATGTGATTAGATTCATTTAAGATTTGTCTAGAACACTAAACAATAAGTAACAGCCAAGAACATTTGAAAGCAAAGAAGAGTAGATATTGAGTTTGCCTTAATAAACATCAGCACATATTCTAAAATTACACTAATTAAAACAGAATGGCACTAGAGAAACCAAAGGAAAATGTTGCCAAGAAAATAGATCCTTGTATAAATGTAAAATAAGTATACGTTAAAGAAATAAACTTGGGGCAAAAAGATCTGGATGTGTTATTTCATAATTAGCGCTAGTACTAGTTTTTGTTTGTTTGTTTTTTGAGAAGTCTTGCTCTGTCGCCCAGGCCGAAGTGCGGTGGTGTGATCTCTGCTTACCACAACCTCCACCTCCTGGGTTCAAATGATTCTCCTGCCTTAGCCTCCTGAGTAGCTGGGACTACGGCATGAGCCACCACACCTGGCTAATTTTTTGTATTTTTAGTAGAGATGGGGTTTCACCATGTTGGTCAGGCCAGTCTTGAACTCCTGACCTCAGGTGATCTGCCCACCTCGGCCTCCCAAAGTGCTAGGATTACAGGTGTGAGCCACTGCACCCAGCTGGTGCTAGGACTAGTTTTAAAGCTACTCAACCAATTTATTCCCTTCTAAATACCAACTACTGAAATAAATTCAAAGTGCCTTAAAGATATAGGTGTAAAAAAATGGAATCACACACCCAAAGAATTTCTAACAAATAAAAGAAAATATAGGTGAACATCTGGTGGAACATTTCCCTATCTCTGAACAGGGAAAGACTTTTGAAGTTCAAAAGCTGCACATTTTAGGATTTAGAAAAATTAGACACACACACCTCCCTTGGACCAGGTTTTCTTTTGGTGTTCTCAAAAACAAGTAGAAAGTCCATTCTAGGACAACAAGGTCAGGCAAAGGCTTATCTTACTGCATCCTCAACTTTCTGTCCAAGGCAATGTAGAGCAACATTCAGGTTTTTCTGTTCCACTATTAAGCCTTTGCCCAATGTGAGATTGCTATGAGCATCTAAGATATACAGGTGGTACTTCTTCCCTAAGCCACTGTGGCTGACATAGTCTTGGGGAATGAAAATTGAGGGCTGGTCCACAGCCCACAGCTATGACTCAAAGGAGTGAAGGTAGAAGCAATGCTAGGTAATAACCAAACATTTGTTTTCCTGCTAGGTACTTGGGCAAACTACATTTTCCAGGAGATCATGTGGGGCCAGTTGACCGAGTTGTGACCAGTGAAATGGGGGTAGTGGAGATGTACAATCTTTCCTATATTTATCTGGCTGATAATCTCCACTCTCTCTTCTTGTTCCATGGTGACGTGAAGGCCACATATTGAAGGTAACAGCACCACAGGATGGAAGCCTGTAGGAAAGCTGGTCAACTCACAAGGGGTGTGTTGCAAGTCAACCTTCATTGTGTTCACCCATAGAGATGTCATTTTCTTCCTAAGGTAGCCTGGCCAACCCTAGCTAAACAGTTCTTGCCATCATCAACTCTCAGATAAAAAGATGGAACATGGTAACATCAAAACAAAATCCAATCCCTTGCTCAGCTTGAGGAAGGATCAATGAACAGATTCCTCCTTTTTTGCATTAAATATGGAGTAGGCATAATTTCTGAACCAAAAGGGAGTTCTCACAATAATATTGCAAACATTGCTTGCTCTTTCATCGTTCTTCATTAATATTTTTCTTCTGGGACAGGGCGCAGAGCCTCCTATTAACTTGCGTAATAATCAGAGTTGAATTTCATCTCTCCTCTACATTTTTCTCCAAAGAGAAAAGAAAGAGACATTAGCCAGGTGGTCACCAGTCTCATAAAAGGGGTTTTGCCAAGTGTTTCCCAGAACACAGTAGTCAGTGGAATTCTTTCATTTATTCGGTAAACACTAAATGGGAACCTCATATGTGTCAGGGACTGTTCTGGTGCTTGGGGGACTTCATTGAGCAAAACATAGAAAAATCCCTGTCCTCATAGGGACTACCTTTTCCTTACCAAGCAGTGGGAGATTTTTCAATATGGTTTTCTTTGAAATGAATTTCATAATAGGTAAATTACATAAGTGCCATGGAAAGGGAAAAAAGTAGAGCCAATGAGCAGGGCCTCAGTTGAGGATTGTTTGCAGAATTAAAAAGGGTGGTCATGGCAGATCTCACTGAGAAAGCTTTGAGAAGACTCCAAGGAGGTGAGCAATGTAGCCATATGTGCATATGCATATATACAAGAAGATAATTCTAGAAGGGCTAGTGCAAAGCTTTAAGGCAAGAAACGTGCCTGGCATATTTCAGGAGGCCACTGTGGCTGGAGTAGAGAAGCCCATAGGGAAAAGTAGCAGAGGATGGGTTTGTAGAGATATGGGGGAGGAGGGCAACATGACATCACAGGGAGCCCTTAAGACACTGTAAGACTTTTGTTCTTCGGGAGATTTGGAGAGCCATTCAGTCACATGAGACAGAAACCTAACTCAAACTTTCTTAAAAGAGGAGTTTACTGGCTCGTATACCTGAGTCAGAACAAAGGCTCTCCAAACCAAAGTGTTGGGGAAGACATCGAGGGTGCGCAGTTTGGGTCACATGTTCTCTCTAATCAATCACTGAAAACAGGGAGATAAAGTCCTGTGATTTCCAGCCTGGGTCCTATCTGTGCCTGTCTGGACAGAGAGTAGGAGTGGAAGGCCAGTTCCAGAAATTGCATAAGAAGAGTTTTCTCCTGGGCTGAAGGGCTTCGTCCCCAGAAGCAGTAGGACTGGATGATTAGTTGGCAAAAACCATCAATGTCAACTCCAAAAGTGATGAAAGCCAGCACAAAGGGAGAGACTTGATTGTGTACAAACATAACAAGCACCTGTGTGTCAGAAAATATCACAATCAAAATTATAAAGCAAAGCACAAGTAGAAAATTTTATGCAGGAAATATGATAAAAAGATAATACTCTTGGTATATAAAGTACTCATAAATATCAATGAAAAATTAAAATCCCAATTGACAAATGACCAAAGAACATGAACAGATTAATTCCCTAATCAGGAAATAAAAATAGCAGATAGAAATTTGTTTACCCACCTTAGTAAACAAAAAATGGTGGTTAAATAATAATGACAAATGTTTCTCATGCTGACATGTTTTAATGTCCACATTTATAGGCCCCTCAAGGCCAGTGAGGGTACTACAAAATGGAAATTGTCACTTTTAATTGCTAGCAGTTTGACTTTGCAAAGTAATTTGATAATAAACATCAACCGTTTGTGAACCCTGAAAATCCACTTTTGGAAATATACCCTGATGTAAACAAAAATTTGTGACTAAAAGTGTTATTTGTCGTTTCATTAAAAAAAAAAAAATCAAGGAACCTAAGTATACAGATGACAGGGAAGTGGAAGTAAAATTACAGCCATACAAGGAAATATTTTTAAATGACTTGGGGAAATCCTTAACTGACAAGGAAATGTTTGTGGTACAACCACTTGAAAAAGTAGTATACATAAATGATATGCAGTATGATTCAATTATAAAAATAATATGAAATGAAAAGAAATCAAGAATATTATCTGTGATTGTTCTCAAGTTTTTGACAATTGGTACATCATTCTCAGATAGCTAGATTGATAGACTGAATGATCAATTGAAATTTGGGTAGATAGATATAGTTACGCTGGGTGGCTTTTTGATATCTTTTCTCAATTCTGCTATGAAATTGTTTGCGGGTTTTCTGCCTCATGTTATATTGATCTTGGTAAATTTTATCTTTAAAAAATCCCAGCACTTTGGGAGGCTGAGACGGGCGGATCACCAGGTCAGGAGATCGAGACCATCCTGGCTAACACGGTGAAACCCCGTCTCTACTAAAAATACAAAAAAAAAATTAGCTGGGTGTGGTGGCGCGCACCTGTAGTCCCAGCTACTCGGGAGGCCGAGGCAGGAGAACGGCGTGAACCTGGGGGGTGGAGCTTGCAGTGAGCCGAGATCGCGCCACTGCACTCCAGCCTGGGCAACAGAGCGAGACTCTGTCTCCAAAAAAAAAAAAAAATCTCTAATTTCTTTGACTTGTTATTGGTTTAAAATTTTAATACATATTTTAATACATATTTTAATAAAATTTAATATCATTCCTCAAATTTTAATTTCTATGTTGTTATCCTTTAAAATTACTCATAAGAGTTACAGATTATTTATCTAATTTCAATGATTTTCAAAGGGAACCCAGATTTAGTTTGATTTAATAGTTAACTGTTTTTATTAAATTATCTCACGTTTTAATGTACATATATGTGTATTGTATAAACAAAAAATAAAAAAAAAATATAAAATAAAAATCCTAATTTTCTTTGATTTTTGGTTTCAAAAATCTTAATTTGAATGCTTTTAATACTATTTTCTTTTTATTTTTAATGCAAAAAAATGCTGTAATGCACAATTAGAGCATGTAAAACTAAATTTTCTTCTAAACAGTGCTTTGGATTCATCTCACATTCTTTTAACAGTGTTTTTTTGTAGTTTGTTCAGGTACTGTAACAAGAAACCTTAGACTGTGATTTGCCAACAACAGAAATTATATCACTCACAGTTCGGAGGCTGGGAAGTCCGAAATCAAGGGCCAGCAGATTCTCCGCCTGGTGAGGGCTCTTTGCTTCCCTTAGATGGCATCTTGTTGCTGTGTTCTCAACATGGCACCAGGGGCAAAGGCGGTTCTTGTCCTATCTCTTTTATAAAGGCACTAATTCCATTCGTGAAAACAGAGCCCTCAACCACTTAATCACTTCTTCTAGGTCCCACCTCATAGCAGTATCACATGGGTATTAAGTTCCCAACATAATGAATTTTGAGGCAGGTAGGGGTCACCCAACTTCAGACCATAAGCCGTGTTCTTGGGTTTTGTACTTTCTGAAAAATACACATTTTATTCTTGATACCCTCTTTGAGAAAACATTTAGAGGAATTACTTTAAAATATTATAGTAACTACTATTTTAAATATTTATTGGCAGTTTTATTGCATAGTGATTAAAAAAATAAGGCCTTGGCAGGGGCACAGTGGCTCCATGCCTATAATCCCATCACTCTGGGAGGCCGAGGCAAGCAATCACGAGGTCAGAGTTCGGAGACCAGCCTGGCCAACATGGTGAAAGCCCATCTCCTACTAAAAATACAAAATACAAAAAATTAGCTGGTGTGGTGGCAGGCACCTGTAAAGCTCAGCACTTGGGAGGCTGAGGCAGGCAAATCACTTGAACCCAGGAGGCAGAAGGTGTGCAGTGAGTTGAGATGTGCCCACTGGACCTCCAGCCTAGGCAATAAATCAAGTCTCCTGTATCAAAAAGAGAGATAGAGAGAGGAGAGAGAGAGAGAGCTGAGAGAAGGAAGAAAGAAAGAGAGAGAGAGTGAGAGGAGAAGAGGGAGAGGAAAGGAAGGGAAGGAAGGAAGGAAGGAAGGAAGGAAGGAAGGAAGAAGGAAGGAAGGAAGGAAGGAAGAGAGAGAAAGAAAGAAAGTCCATTTCTCTATGAGAAGGCACAAAATTTAGGTGGCAGGAATAGCATTTAGTTGTGGAGTTTAAACCTTCGAATCTGACCCAATACTTATTCCAAAAGCATTTTACATTACTTGACAAATTTAAATTCTTTTACTACAACTCCCTCTGACCATTTGAATAGAGCTTGGAAACAAGATTAACTCAGGTTTTTTTTTTGGGGGTCGGGGGGGGTGGGTCAGGGGTTGGAGAGCAGCTACATTATTTTGTACATCTGAGTTGTGACCTAATTTTTATCCCTACCCTATAAACAAATGAACAATTACAAAATTATTGTAAGTGTTCTGAAGTAGCAAGTAGGAGTTAGATAGGCAAACACAAGTAGGGAAAAGGGATCTATTTTGAACTTGGCCACTAGGGAAGGCATGTCTAGAAAGTGACATTATAGCTGAGATCTCAGGGATGACAAGGTACCAGACCCTTGAGAATGGGAAGAAAGAGCTTTCAAGTTCAGAGGCCTTAAGGATGGAAGGAAATTGGCCTGTTCTAGCAGTGGACAGAAGGCCAATATGCTGGCAGCATCGTAAACCAAGTTGAGAGTCACCAAAGAAGAGGTTGGAAAAGAGGATAATTTAGATTCTTACCCTTTTTACTTAAATGTTTTGATGGCCTATGTATCAGTTAGTATAGGACAGGTTACCATAGGGTAACAAATGACCCCCAAAGTTCAAAACGAAGTTTATTTCTCAGTCATGCCAGCTTCTCACTGGGGTTGCCTGAAACTCCACTCTATGTCTTCACTCCTGGATCTATGGTGACAGGTCAGCCTGTCTGGGATATTGCTGATTATTACCATAGGGGAAAGAATAGAGCGTGAATCTTCATGCTTCTGCCTGATGTGACACATGCCATTTCTGCCCACATATTGAACAAACGAAATTACACAGTGATGTCCAATTTCAGTAGGACGAGGAAGTATAATCCTCCCCTGGGGAAGGGAAGAGCATATTGGTATAGTTATCTCCTTGCCAATCTACGTCCTTCTATACATGTGAACCAAGAAGTAGAGAGAAGTGTACCGCCTTTTTTCTTTACAGATTCGCTAGTTATTATCAGAGAAAAGATGACTTTAAAAAATGCACGCCATCAGTAATTTTGTCGGCGTGTAGATGTTTTAATTTTAAGACCTCAAATTTCCCACTTCTCTAAATTATAGCAAAACAATTTCCTTAACCTCATGGGTCCTTAATTTGAGGGCAAAGTTTAAATCAACTTCAGTAGAATAAAATTTCGTATTTACTAATTGTAAAAATCATTTCTTCTTTTTGTGGAGCATCCTCAGCTAGAGAAAGGACCATTTGCCAACAGTACCGAATAGCATAACCTGATGCTAATAATTTACCAAGTGCTTTTCCAAACATTAAAGTATCATATTTTGTCATTTTATTCATGTTTACATTTGTAAGAGAGTTCAGTTATGTATTAGTATTTACATCTTCTAAACCAAGAAACAGAGGCAGTTTCGTTCTCAAAACCCCACAGCTGGGCCAGTCTTGGCGAGAACAACTTAAACTGGTACCATTATCCCTTTCAGCCCTGAGAACCACCAGTAGAGTTAAGCAATCTTTGTTGGCACCTTTGGTCAGTGCAAGGCATGGGGGCAGAAATGTTGGGGTAGAAACATAAGAGGGCCAGGCAAAGATATGAAAATTGTCTGGAGATGAAAAACTGCATCTAGCAGGGCTAGAATCATGTCATATTATCTTTCTTCTTCTTCTTTTTTTTGTTCTTTTTTGTTTGTTTGTTTTTTTGTTTGTTTTTGAGATGGAGTCTCTGTCACCCAGGCCGGATTGCAGTGGTGTGATCCCGGCTCACTGCAACCTCCATCTTCTGGGTTCAAGTGATTCTCCTGCCTCAGCCTCCTGAGTAGCTGGGATTACAGGCGCCCGCCACCACGCCTGCCTAATTTTTGTATTTTTAGTAGAGACAAGGTTTCACCATGTTGGCCAGGCTGGTCTCAAACTCCTGACCTCAGGAGATCCGCCCACCTTGGCCCCCCAAAGTGCTGGGATTACAGGCGTGAGCCACTGCACCTGGCCATGTCTCATTATCCTCACTGCCATTCTGAAGCATTTGTGTTGAGGTTGTCCTTTGCAGCGTAAGACTGTCCTATCTATAATTTTTGTCTCATCCAACCTTGTTTATCATGGGAAAAACACTCTGGTGGTACAGCAGTTTGAAGAACTTTATTATCCTTAAACTGTTAAGTATCTGGCTTTGTTTGATACAGCAGTTGGCTTTCTTTATTGCCTCCTCAAATAATAACACTGATGCCACTTCTGTAGGAGATGAAGGGAGCTAAATTTGGTGGAAAGCATATTCCATTTTCAAAGGAACGCTGAGTTTTTCCTGTAGTGATTTTTTGGTGACCCATTGCTAAGCTCTTAATAATTCTGTAATTCTGTCAGTTCCATCAACGGTAGACTGAGAATCGTTGCTGCCATGGTTGTAGTGTCAGTGTAGTGACTGGCTCATAAAAGATGCTCATTAAAAATTCCAGCAATGGTCATGGGTTCTGAAAGACAGACCAACATTCACAGGACCAATGGCTTTATCTCAACAACTTATATCCTGCATCTCAGCGGCTGATGCTAGGGCTAAGTAATTATCTGGTATTCAGCGAAAACTTAGACACTGGGATTTGTATCTATACAAAACTACTCTATAGTTTAAAATTTGAAAAACACGGCCAACACGCTGACCAGTCTTAGTAAGGGAAAACTATCAGTAAGTTAAAGCTGACTTACAGGAATAATTTTACATACATATATTTGCAATCAAATCATATTGAGTATTTTTCGTTACTCATTGCTTGTGGCTAAAGAACAAATTTCACAAAACACAGATAATTTCACATTATCCTCTCAAATTTTATTTGTATTCTGCTCTAACAAATATAGTATGAAGGCAACAGTTGTTTTTTAGTGTATGGCACAGATGAAAAGAAACAAACAGATTTAGAAGCAGTCCAGCATTTAAATGCTGGTTTAACAAAAGAGGCACGTATTATCCTATTTAGCAGTTTATACCAGATATCAGAAGCCATTTTTTTTTCCTTGCAAGCAACAGACTACATTTATTTGCATTAAGTAAAAACATACCTTGATCAAGAAAATTACTTTTTTTCTGATTTTCCTTTATATCACAAATGTCAGGGTAAGGCAAATCCTTAATGAATCATGTAATAAAAACCCTATTCCCCAAGAAAATATATTGAACATATTCTGCTAACTTTGTTATTTTTCAAAGCAAAGCCGACATGCACCACATACAGAGAAATGTCTTTTCAAATCAAGTGCATCAAGCAGAACTGTATTAATTCACAAAGAGGCTTTTCAGTGTTTCATAGAAAGATTTACAATTAGCTGCGGTGATTAATATGTGACCCAGTATCACAGACAGTGATTCGGATGCCTTCTTTGTAATCTTTTATGAAAGAAGACTTGTCCATCATCTGAATAGTTACCAGCTAGAGGAAAAGCCCCTTTGTCTCTCCTACAGCGAGGACCATTTTAATTAGAACTATTATGTTGAAGGCCTACTTTGGTCCTCTGTATGCAAACATGACTAACATAGGGCTATTTTCCTCCCTCCCTCCTGTAACCCTTCATGCCACATAGCTGGATTGGAGTTTGGTTGGAAATTGACATCCACAATTTATGTGCAGGAAAATCAATCAGCTTTTCAAATCTATTCCATTGTACAGCCAGCCAATGGCAGCACCAGCAAATGAAGGTTTTCTGTGTTCAGGTGTCTTTGATCTGGCTATAGTTAGATTGTTAATATTTCACTATTGAATTAGAAATTAACTTTATCATTTGTTTTAAAGCATAAAACTGTATAGCCAAATAGCAATCAACAAGCATGACGAAGCAAAAATGAAAACACAATCTAATTACAGATTGAAGATAAATCAAATTCAGGAGTGGGGCTGAAGATATTTATTCCTCATTCTCTTAGCTTCCTGGATACAAAGATTACTTTCATTCTTCTAGAATTTTTAGGCAGAGAATTCCCTCCTTCCACTTCTACCCCACCCAATTTAAAATAAATGAATTAAATGACTGTCATTGATGATAAGGAGAATGCCAGGGCTGGATAATTCCCATCCTGGCTGTTTCTAGTGAGGACATTAGGTCTCTTCCATCATTGTTCATTAGAAAATCTCTGTCCCTCTGTTTCCCTCATGTTTTTTTCAACTGTAACTCATTACTGAGGCTGAGTAGCACTAACATTTGGGAGGCACAAGAAAAACGAGCTTCTAGCAGATTGTACTTGTCAAACACTTCACAAGAATGATGGCAACTTTCAACTGAGTTATAAAGATGGCATGAAATATAGAAACTGTCAATATTTGGATGACATCATTTCTTAGATTCCTTAAAGTGAGCCTTTGCTTTGCTTTTCCAAAAAGCAACATCTAATGGCAATAGAGGTTATAGATGTTTCCATATCAAACTGGAATAGCAACAGAAGGCCATAATCCCACATTATGAGGTCACGTAAATGTCATTCTTGCTGATGTCTTGATTTTGTTTAAAAAATTTTTGTTAGAATATATTGCGTATGCTGAAGTATAGCTTGTTAACTATTCCAGTATATCAAATAAGCCATCCAGAAGGGGTAACAAATTCAGAAAGGCTAAAATCAAAGTCATAGGAAGATAAGAAGAGGAATTTTCCATCGAAAAAGTACAAAACTGAAGAATTTGATGGAATATTTAGAAAACAGAACATCCTTTTATTTTAGAAATAATACTCAATCCACTATTTTTCTCCCTCTGTTAGGAAAAACAGTATGAATAAGTTTTAACTCTAAAGCCCTTATAAGGAAGACAGATTTAAGAAGATATGAAACAAATGACATGTTTCCACTGAAAACAATGACATGACTTTGGAACCCGGGGAGGCTGTGGGAAGTAGGCATCTGGCCTTATACTGGCTCTAGGATAGATACCGGTGACGACGCCTGGCCTCCTCAAGATTGCCATCCCTTGTGCCCACTGGCATCTTGGGTTTTTAGTACTGCTGTTCCCCTTCAGGGCTGTATCCTCCCCTTCAGGGTTTTCTGGGTGAGGGGAAACAACCATCAAATCAGCCTTGAACTTGGCATAAACAAGTGACACCATTTAAACACAGACCAGAAAGACAGAACTGCAAGCAAAAGCTCTAATTTCCTGTAATTTCAAATGAGACTACTCTGTGGGCTGTCAAGCCTTGGGTGAAGACAGGATGTTCTTTTATGGAAAACATACAGAGATTTCAGGAGGAGCTTTTGATATTCATAGGCATATGTTTGGGTCCTAAATGCAGTACTCCTTGTCTTAGCTTTTAACTGCAACACCTAGCAAAGGGCCATCCTTTACAGTTATCCAGCAAAGAGTCACCTCTCACTGGTGGTCTCCATGTGAAGACCTCGTGAACCAAGTAAGCTCTGCTGAAAGTCAATGCGAAAGGAGGATGCACCTGCCACCCTGGTTAGGAAGGAAGAGACCCAGATGGCTGCCAGGGCCCACCCTTCTGTTATGCCTCTGCACTCTGCTCTGGAAAAAATTCAGCTTCCATATTTCTCATTAGCCACTTGGAACAAACTGTGCCTTGGGAATCCCTGAAGAAAATATTTTCATCTCACTGTCCAGTCCTTTTCCAAGTGGTTTCCAAGGTTTTTGCCCATGTTCTATCCTGCCTCCTCTGTCTGGGGATTATACTGCTGCTGGGCTCATTGATTCCTAAAATGTAGCCTGCAGCTCATTAAACAACTGTCTTCCTCCCCTTCCTTTGAATACACCACTGTGTGACCAGCTTTGTGAAATAACCAAGAAAGCAGACGGGCCAGGATACACATGTGATTGTTCAACCAAGCCACTGTGACCCTGGGGCCAAGTTGTAAGAGAAAAGACAGAGATTACAAGGATAATGCCTGAAAGATGCGTTAACGTGGGTCCCTCCACCAAATTAAAGGAATTTTTTTTTCTTTTTTTCTTTCTTTTTCTGCAGATAAACGGAACAAAATGCAGCTGGAGAAATTAGAGTAAAGGATTCCCCGTCCTTCTGTGGGACTTGCCTTCCCCCCACCCCCACCCTCCTCCACAGCGTGTGCTACTATCTTCCCGAACTCCCCCAGAGCCAGAAGAGGCCTTGCAATGCCGTGGATTGTCATTTAGTTCCAGTTCTTTGTTCCTTCACTTCATCTTGTGCCCCTGCTGAAGACAAAGAGAAGCCATTTGTTAGATTAAAGATAAGACACCTTCACAGGCTTAGCAAGGAATACCTTTTTAATACAGCCATTTAAATGTCTCTCACCCCTCACATAGGCCAGGAATATCTTATTTGACTATCAAAGAGCTTTGGATAGCTGAGCTGTAATTGCTGGCACATGGTATCTTTAAAGAGCATATAAATCACTGCTAATAAATGTATGCCACATTGACAACGAGCTTCGGCTGATGGGGACAATTCACTCAATTCTTCAAAGTATTCTTTGAAAACTGTAACCCTGAGTTGATGTGGCTTCCCTTTTCAGGCCCATGCACACACTCTAGTTTCCAGGGATCGGCATATAAAAATAACAATTTTCATAATGCTGCTTTGCAAAAGTCATTGATGGTTATGCCACCACTTCAGACTGTATTTATTAAATTATCTGCCTTTTTCACTACCCATGAGAAAATGCTAAGACACTGCCCTAGAAGAGCCTATACGTTTTATTTTTTTTTAGATTTTTAAAATTGAGGTGTAATCTGCCTACAGGAAAACACACAGATCTTAAGCATACATTTCAATCTGTTTTGAAAAATGCATACATTAAACCCACACCACCAAGATATACATTATATCATCACCCCAGAAAGTTCCCTTCCCTATTACCCCATTCCTGCTGGAAAGAACAAATGATCTGATTTCTATCTCCATAAATTAGTTTTTTTCTGCCCTAGAACTCCCTGCAAATGGAATCATACAAGTATCTCATTGTGTCTATCTCCTTTCACTCAGCGTAATGCTTCTGAGATTCATTCATGTTGCTGCTTTGTTAATCTGTTCCTCTTCGTTGCTAACTAGAATTCCCATGTATGTCTATGTCACTTTTTAAAGTTCATTTTCCTGCTGCTAGACATTTGTGTTGTGTCAAGTTTGGGGCTTTTGTGAGCACATCTGCTATGCATATTCTTGTGCAAGGCTTTTATGAATATAGGTTTTCATTTCTCTCAAATAGGAATAGAATTGTTGGGTCATAGGATGGATATATACTTAATTTTGCCAGAAACTAACAATTTTTAAAAATGTGGTTGAACCATTTTATATGTTCCACAGCCACGTATAAGAGTTCTAGCTGCTCCACATCCTCTGTAACATTTGGTGGTGTTAACTTTATAATTCAATACTAGTGGGAGCGTGGCGGGATTTCATTGTGGTTCTGTATTTTATATCTGGGGTCCCTGGTTTTCAGTAATCTCAGTCCAAATTAAATTAAGCCTGGAGAGGCTTGGTGGGTATCAATCAAATACATAGCCCTACACTGCCTTATCTCCTTGTAGAACTCTTATTGAACTTAACATGTCTTGGTTATTCTCTTGCTCTCCTTCCTGTCTCTTCATGTGTCTTTTATATTACTACATTTTAATTTGTTTTTTCTATTGCTGTTAATTATTTAGTGTTGCTCTGTTCTGATTGTTTTATGTCTGCTTTTATCTGTTTTGTCATTCAAATGTAGCTATTTTATAAAATCTTCAAAATTCCCTCCTCTCTAATGTTCTCATAGTGCTAATTGTCCTGTAATTTTACCTACTGACTCTCACTCAAAATGGATCATTTCCTAGTGTGTTCTGTAAGTCTTAAAACTGTAAATTCAGCTTCAGAATTTGTTTTTCTTTTGCAGAAATTCCATGGGATAGTTTCATATTTCCATTTGCCACATACACCAGGGATCACACTGGTCTATAATTGATTATTAAGTTCATTTTTCAATTTGTTTATTACTGCATGACTTTGGATCACATAAAATTGTGTTTCCAACTCACAGTGTATTTGTGGTTTCTATCTCGGGAGCCTTTTTCTTTCCCCATGCAGTACCTGGTGCAGATCCAAGTCTTTCTGTGAATTTCTTGAGCTGGAAGTCCCAGATTTATTTATGCAGAGCTATCAGTTCCAACTCCTTACCTTGAGTGGTTCAAGGTCCAAGGTGGGCATTAAAATGCAAGACTGTGGCCATAAGGCCTGTCTCTGTATCAACAATCTGAAGCCCAAAATTTAATGGCTTATAATATGAGTGATTCATTATTTCTCATGATTTTACCATCTGGCCTTGACTCAGCTGGGCAGTTCATCTGCTTGAGGTGGTACCTGTTGGGGCCAGAACATCTGAAAGGGACTCTCATTTCCTAGGACTTTTCTCCATGTGACCTCCTTCATTCTATAGGATAACCTGGGCTTCTTTCAAGGTGTCTGGATTCCAGGCAGCGAGCATTATGAGAGTGCAAAAATGGAAGTTACAAGCCTCTTAAAGCTCAACCTAGAAGCCACATTCAGTCTTCCATGTTTCTCCAGAACCAAAGGTTCAGATTTCATAACCATCTTTACTGCCCTTAAATACTTGTTGGAAAACATTTACATTTGGAAAGTGTTCCATTGATTCATTTAACACTCCCCCTGTTGTATCCTTATGCTACCCCTGATTTTTTACAATTACAAATTATACAACACCAAACATTCTTGTATTATGTCTTTGAACTCTCTATTTCACTGTATTTCTTTAATTTCCTTGAAGGTATGATTCATGGAGCAAAGGTTCCTTCTTCCTGTCAAATGACCGGATCACCTTAACAAACCCTTCTGTGTAAATATTGCTGTGGGAGTCAGTGACGTTGCACAAGTCATTCATTCTGCCTCTGTGACAACTGTGTCCAGAAACTTGCTATTGCTTAGGGAGCAGAATTTTGAATTGGAGTATTTAAATTTCCATTTATGAGCCAGGTGACCCTGTGCATGTCACTTCTCCTTCCTGGAATTTAGTTTCCTTAAACTAATTTTGGACTTTAAGTTTTGATACCTGGACTGTAATCCCAGCACTTTGGGAGGCTGAGGCAGGTAGATCACTTCAAGGTCAGGAATTCAAGACCAGCCTGGCCAACATGGCGAAATCCTATCTCTACTAAAAATACAAAAAATTAGCCAGTCATGGTGGTATGCAACTGTAATCCCAGCTATTCAGGAGGCTGAGGCATGAGAATCACTTGAACCAGGGAGCGGAGGTTGCACGGCGAGCCAAGGAAAAAATCGTGCCCTACTACACTGCTATCCCCGGGGTGACAGGAGTGGGAGACTGTGCTCAAAAAAAAAAAAAAAAAAAAAAAAAAAGTTTTGACACTGATTCATATTGGGTGAACATACAATTTCATTTTATTTTCAAGAAAAAGTCATTTTGGTATTAACCAAGAAGAACAGAGTAATCTGGGCAGTTTATCTGGATCACTGGTCACACAAGGAAATAATAATGTCTGTAACGAAAAAAATCTAGACAAGAAGTCTATAGTTTTTATTGGAGCCAAAAGGGTAAAAGGAAAGGAAAACACCGGAGGTGCTTGCATTTAATTGTTCATGGATTAGTCCTCACTTCATACTTTTAATGGAAACTCCCTCAACCATATCATTTCTGCAGCTTAGCAGGATATTTTAAATATATAAAGAAAGGCAAAAAAAAAAAAAAAAGAGAAATGTTTATAAGAACATGTTTGTATGAGCTTATACTTTTTAGCAGTCTTATGCTGTACATGCATTACACAGATACCATTACATTTAGTTTTAAAGGATGTTCAAGACCATACAGGAAGAAGACATGTATTCTTTCACATATTCCCAAACTTTATTCTTCCATGATGCTCGAACACAAAAATGGTACAGCCAAACCTCTTAGGAAAGTGTAGAGAACCATCAAGAACATGCAGGGAGTGCAAGGAGGTATAGGGGGCAAGGGTGTCAACGTATCATTTGTGCCTTACACTCGATGATCCATGATTCATTTATTCTATAGGTTTTTTTTTTTTTCAACTAAATATTTTAAACCAGGAGTTGGAACAGTTATAAAAGCAAGCACGATTTCCTTCTTCTAATTCTTCTCATCAGCCCTCAGGGTATGGAAGAGGATTATAGACCATTCATGTAGCAGTGTAAAGGAGGCTTAGCATGACTAGCTCCATTTTGCTCCCCGCTGCCCCCGTCCAGTGATATCTTTTAGGTCAATTGCTTTTGCTCATCTCTTCATGTAGGATGAGCTAACAATGGCAGGGATTTCGTTTATAGTTTAACTTTAAAGCAAAGATGACAATAGTTCCTTCCCAAAACTAACCACCCAAGAGATAAAGACAGTAAGCACACAAGTAACAACATTATGTTAAAGATTTATAGGCGCAATGTGACCTGACCAAGGAAGGGCAAAGAAGTTTCACAACTCCCCCTTGGACCCTTGCTGTAGCCCAGATGTCTGTCACCTCTTGATCTCAACCACCTCCCTCTTCCCTTTCCTCGAAGATAAAAGGAGCCTAAAATTCTATAAATTTAAGGTGAATCCTTAGGACATTAGTTTGCCATCTTCTTGGTTTGCTGGCTCTTGGAATAAAGTCATTTCCTTGCCTCAACACCCTGTCTCTTGATGTAATTGGCTGCCATGAAGCAAGCAGTACTGGCTTTGGACTCAGTTACCCTCATCATTCTAAATATACTTTAGTCTCTACTGAGAGATTTAGAATGTTGGTCTGGAAAAACTCCTAAACATGGTCTGGACCAGGCTTTTTATCTTCCTGGGAGTTCCCTGAAGCTCATTCAATATAACAAACCTTCCTGCAGATGCATGAGTCCACAGGTAGTGGTGTGAAAAAACAGGACGTAAGGCAGGCTTGTTTCTGTCCAAACACACTCATATTCCTTTATACAAACTCCAGGGCAAAGATTGAGTGTTATGCTTAAAGACAGATATACCAAGCAACTCAGCAGGTAGCTTCGAGAAAAGCAATGCTTCAGAATCACCTTGGAGTTTCTGAAATAATTTGACCACTCCAGGAGGCCAGGGGTGAGATGGATGGAGACATCTTTTACTTGTCAAAGCACAGAAAACCAGGGTATACATGATTTGAATGTGCTGTAGCTCATCTTTTCCCCTTCAAGATGGCAAGCTTCTAGGGGTGATCCTTTCTCCTTATGCTGTGTTATTTGGTTTAAAGATTTTCAAAGTTTATCCCAAGCCATGCTGTGGGAACTTGGCAAAAACCAAGGGAAATCCAACATGTTATTTGCAAATAGTTCTTATGGCTGGTCGATCAATTGAAAATCTCACCACAAGGGGCATCTTACCTATTAGTTGATCTTCTTGTTGACTCTCTGTTGGGTCATTTACCTTGTCAACCTGACTATTCATTTCCACTGTCACCAGAGGAAAAAAAAAAAAAAGTTAAATATTCATTAAACCTAAATTCTGAGACACATCAAAATGGCCCATGACTTGATACTTTCCTGATTTCCTATTTGTTGCCTCTTTTCCATTTGTTTCATTCATTCAAGATTTGGGGACTACTCTTGTAGATTTTACTGGTGGGGTAGAGGATATACCTCAGACACCCCCTTCAAATCTCATGTTGAAATGTAATCCCCAATGTTGGAGGTGGGGCCTGGTGAGAGGCGATTGAATTGCAGGGATGTGTCCTTCATGAATGGTGTAGTGTCATCTTCTTGTGATGAATGAGCTAATTTGTGAGATCTGGTTGTTTAAAAGTGTGTGACATGTTGCCTCTCTCTCTTGCTTATTCTCTGGCCATGTGAGATGCATGCTCCCCCTTCTCCTCCCGCGATGACTGTAAGCTTCCTGAGGTCCTCATCAGAAGCAGATGCTGGCATCCTGCTTCCTGTAAAGACTGCAGAACCATGAGACAATTAAACCTCTTTTCTTTTTAAATTATCCAGTCTTAGGTATTCCTTTATAGCAACACAAAAACGGCCTAACCCAGTGGAGGAGGGCAGGATTGCCTTCTTCCCTCAACTGTAGAAACTGAGTTATCACTTCAGACCAGATTTTGGGGTTGACAGTTTGGATGTACATATTATGATTCTTGGATAAATTCAAAGGCTTTAATAGATATCTAAGAAAATAAAGAGAGAAGGCAAAGCAAGGCACATCACTGACATGCAGAGGTAAGCAGCTCGCTCCAAAATGTCAGTATCAGGCCTGTTTGGTTTGCTGTACTCTCAATTTCAGAATTCAAAACAGACCTTGTAGACTTGCCGATAGCTGCTGCAGTGGCAGTGAGCAGCCATGAAATGAAAAAGCCGACCATCTAACCAGATCCCATAGTCATGATAAAACATGTGCTTTTACCTGACCGAATGTATTCTATGTGAGCATTTGCATCAAAACAGAATGCATGATTACTACCATTCTCCAGAAGTAGCCCACAGCAGGCAGAGCGTTCACTCTAAAAATTTCCAAGGGTCAGTAGGTTTAATTAGATTGGTATTTTTTCAAGCATCAGAGTCCACATTATAAGCTGAGAGACTGAATATACAAATAGACACTGGCCAGATCATATATAATGATAGAATTCTTATGTAAAACCTCTGCGGAAGCTAGCCTAGGCAACCAAAACAGTCTCTGCAGCAATTGACTCAGAACGGTCAGGACTTGGTCAGGGACTGTCAGCATTCCTACTTTTTGCCCCTGCTTCCAACTTGGGACCAACCAGGGAAAGCCACATGTATTCCCTAAGACAATCACTTAAGGTGCCCCACTTCTAGTTGGCCACGTCCAGCTTCTCTATGCCAACAACCTCCAATCAGAGGATGCTTGAAGTATTCCCTTTTTTTAACCTATAAAGGGGGGTTTCCCATCCCCTGCCCGCCTTTGAGTCTGCCAAACACAAGTGATAATGGCCACCTTTGTTATAGTTACCTTTGAATAAGTAACCACTGTTTGTTCTCATTTGGGCAGTTTTCATGTATTTGCACAAAACCAACAGCCTATATCTGCTTTTTCACAAACATGAAATTAGTGTAAAGTTGTGGCAGATGCTGATTTTCACACTTCGAAGAGGCTTGAGAGAATGATGTTATACAGCATCCACCGAACTCTCTCCCAATAAGGAAGGTTTTAAAAGCAGGTCTCCTTGTTCTGACCTGCAAACTGCCCTGAGTTTCTAATGATGTGTGAACTCATTTTAAACCCCATAAATAAACTGGCCAGATGCAGCAACCCTATGTAAGTATAAGCATTCATCCACCGTCCATCCTGCTCTGCAAAGTTATTGTAAGTTTACCCTTCTCGGTGTGGGAGCGTGCAGGATAAAATACAGTGTTTCTTCTTCCAACCAAGGGATACTAGTTCTAAAACCTACTAATAAATGGTACTATAAAAAGCATCCCATCATCAAATAAGTTTGGGAAAAGCAACTATAAATCATGTTAAACAAGTCTCTTTACCTCTGAGATTTCTGAGAGCCTGCAATCCCCTACTGTGTATGGAGAATCTCCAAGCGAGGACTAAAACTTAGTATTTCACATTTACTTCTCTTTTATTCATGGGCCTGATATTCCTCAAAACATGATTTGTAAAGAACTAGCTAAGAACCACGCCTATAGCATCACAACCAAGCTGAAGCAGGTTTAGTTCAACTGCTCATAACTAACATGCAGTGGCTCTTAATGGACGCGTCTGGGGCTTAGAAACGTTGTTCTCATGGGCAATGCATGCCCATGAGTAAAAGGTCAATTTGGGCTATATAAGCCAACGGGCTTATAATTAAGGGAGGCAATTCGGTGATGATAAGCCGGTGGGAGCAGGGAATACCTGGTATAGGAAATTCTATTTAAGACTACAAATAACATCCACCATTGGCTAAATGTTTTCCAAGGTCATTATCAACTCAAAGTAATTTGTTTTTTTCCTTTGGCTAAAATAACCCAAATGGCAAGATACTTAAATGACTGATCACCTAACCAATTCTGGTTCTCCTAAACTCTATGGGCCAGTGGAATCAAATACATATTACATCAGACCGGCTCAAATAGTTGTTTCTCTAGTGTAAGTAGTGGTATTTCAAAGGGCCCTTAGCATCATTGTGCAGGGGAAAAGGGATATTAATATTCCTGAGGCTCAGACTCTTTAGATGCCTACAAAATTAGATGTACGTTTTAAAGGTTTTTTGAAAATTTATTTTAAGGTGGTTTTAAAGACTCACTATGTTTTTAACCAAGGCATCGGATGTGATAGAGTGGAGTGAAGTGATGAAGGTACAGGAACAATCTTAGCCCACACCCAAGGTAAGGCTCTCCCTAATGCTGAGTGGAGCAGGGTAACAGGAGGCTAAGTACCTTTTGCAGAAGTCAGTAATGCTTCCATAAAGTTCACTAGGTAGACTTCAGTTCACTTTAGTCTTGAAAGTATCTCTTGAGTCCTCAGTATTATAAGATATGATTAAACCAAGACATACGCTGTTTTAAAACAGCAACAGGTTTTGTTTTGTTTTTTTTATAAGAGGCTACCATTTTATTGGTTTGTAATACAAAATGGTTTTTGAAATTTACCCTGTTCTAACCAAATATGTTGCTTTATAGAACAGATAAGCTCCCTTATTCCTAGATTACACATAGAAAATATGCCAGATTTGTAGTTTGCATGGGCTCCAATAGCTCAGAACCTTACCATCAGGACCTGGAGTATTTTCTAGGTCATGGGAGCCTTCACTTTTCCCAGGCACTCTAGGTGTGTCCTCGCCTGGAGCTGAAAGAGAAAAAGACCACAGTCCCTGATTAATAGAGAATTATAACAGCCTGAGGGCCAATCATTTCTGTCACCCTCCATCGCCCTTTGAAATTCAAAAATACTCCTGGGATTCAACTTCTTCTGCAGAAATGTTAAAAGAGGAAACAGAGGCTTGAATTGCTTGAATACTTTAGTGCGGCCTTGTAAGTTCTCTTCAATTTGTGAGATGATCACATATATACATATATAGTTTCTCAAATTAGAAATCTTGTAGCATGACAGCAGGAAAAGTTGATTTCCTCAGAACAACCTACAGTTTAAATTTAGGGAAGTGTGTCTTATGCATGGGTGGGTGTGACAGAGTTTAAGTCGTTTAACCTTAGAAGAGGAAAAGGAGAAAATGAATTTTGCCTTAGGAATGCCTGAAAGCTGAAAGATTCATTTGCCTGGTAGTGAGAGTTTTTGTTGCTGTTGTTGTTTGTATTTTAAACAGAAATGAATGGTTTAGTTGTTTCCTTAGGAGACCTCTGATGCTCCCATTTTGGATTGCTGAGAATTTAGTCATCAGTAGATTTCCTTTGTGACTGGCCTCTATTTGCACAGCTTCACAAGGTGCTTCAATGAGACGCTTCAGTGTAGTAAAGGAAATGTGTTTCATATTGCAAAAACATTTCCAGGTA
Source organism: Rhinopithecus bieti (assembly GCF_001698545.2). Classification (NCBI taxonomy): domain Eukaryota; kingdom Metazoa; phylum Chordata; class Mammalia; order Primates; family Cercopithecidae; genus Rhinopithecus; species Rhinopithecus bieti. The sequence goes on from NW_016812016.1 coordinate 2,322,177, forward strand.
TTCAAAAGGACAATCATTTCTTGCTTCTTAGTTAAATCTCTCTTAAGTTTTTATAACTTGAAGAGCAAGGACATTTGTAAATACAAATACATATATAAAGTGCGAGAAAACCCATAATTTTAAAGGTTTTATGATTTCTGTACATTTTTAAAGAGAGGATTACATTTATTTTCATTACCTGATTACTTACTGTGCCCAGAGTATGTTAAACTTCATGTGCCTACTGATGAGAAAAAAGCAAGGACAGGAAAGATCCAGTTTACAATGTCTACAAAGGAAGAGATCTTCAGAGGCAGAATTTGTACTCTTGGTAATGATGTATTGAGGTTGACAATTAAGAAACATGATTCAAAGGTGACTGGGCTCTGAGCTTAGGTAGACGAATGGCAGAGAGGTCATTAATTGATGACATATAAAACAAGCAGAGTGGTAAAAGAAGAAGAAAGTCTTTTAGATTTAAAGCCTGAAGTGCAGGGGCATTGATGTGAGATATCAAACAAGTTTTGCATCTAGCATTGAGGAAAGAATTATGAGGAAAGAATTATGAATGGAACATGTGGGTATTTGGGGACACAAAATAGGGTAACATTCGTAGTATGGGAGTAGATGAAAGAACTCGGGAAAAGGATAACACAAGGGAAAAAAAGGACTCATGGTCTCCTCAACTCTTCAAGGACAAGATGAAAGTCATTGTGTCCACAGTGCTTTTCACGCTGAGAATGAGGTGGAAAAGGAAAAACAAAACTTGGAGCTTCCAGCTGGACTTGTTAACACTATATAATACCTTTCTCACACTGCCTATTCTAGAAATGTACCCTTTTTCAATTGTTCATCAACATACTCCTTGAACACACAATGAGAGAAGAAACCATTGGTGAACTCCCCTAAGCCTGGGAGCAGGAAAACTTTGCTAATTATGCCTTAGAACACAGAAGTCATAGAGAGCAAGAACAAAATAATTGACTTTATAAACATAATAAACTTTTTAATGGAAAAAATAGCAAAAGAAATGTTTAAAAAGCTACAAATTGAGGGAAAATATTTGCAACTTTTATCATAGACAAAGTGTTACTAAAATCTTTAATATATAAGGCCTTCTAAAAACGGAGATGAAGAAGACCACCAACTTAATAGGAAAATGGGCAAGAGATTTAACAGTTAATAAAGAAGATATAAAAATGGCCTGCAAAACACATGAAAAGGTAATTTACTTTGCTAACAACAAGAGGAATGCAAATTAAAATTATAATGAGAAAGGGATTCTGCCTAAGGTGGACTGTCATGATGCCGACTAACCCTCTACCAAGAACAGCTAGAAACACCAAATAAATTATTTAAAAATAGCATTGTAAGGCCCCAGAGTGCCATGAATGCAGGACAAACCCGAGGAAATGCAAAATGATAAAGGTGACATTGCACATGTGTCAAGAAGTTGAAGAGAGCCTGAAGGTGTTTTGTGAGGCTGGGGCAGGGAGCAAAACTTGAAGGTTGGGTTCTACCAAGGAGAGGTACCCTGCTAACCACCTCAGGTTTTCGGTGGGGTCCCCTGAAGGGTTACATCCTGGGGGCAAGGATGAACTTGAAATAGACCAGCTCTTTAAAAAAGCCTGAAGTCTAACTTTTAATTAATAAAATTCCTGATTGAATTATAGCGCTCTGCTGACCGTCAGACTCAAAAGCGAATCTTCTCTGGAGGAAGATTAAAAGCCTCAAGTTATCTCTACAGTTTTTCAAACACAGTGTCCAGAATTCAATACGAAAATTACCTGGCATTTCAGAGGAACAAGAACAAGTCACTGAAAACCAAGAGAATAAAAGAGATGACATATGAGTATACATCAGAGATCCAGGTATTGCGGATGCAGCTTAAATAACGATTAATGTATTTTGGAAATTGGATGCCAAGTTGAATAATTTTTATGGTATAGTAGTTTATCAGAGAGTTGGATACTTTTTCAAAAGTCAGATGAAAACTCTAGAACTGAAAAAAAAAAAAAAAAACCCACAAAAACAAGTTAAGAATTCAATAGGCGATTTTGACACCAGGTAGACATGGTCAAAGAGGAGGTTAGTAAGCCAAAAGCTAGGTTGGAAAAAGACATAAAGCCTAAACTGCAGATGAAAACTGCAGATAAGAGTGAAGAAACCATATGAGATAGGATTTATCTTATGTAAAATGGAGCAAAAGGAATATTTTAAGAGATAATGTCTGATAATTTGCCAAAATTAATGAAAGATATAATCTCAAACCACTGTTTCAAGACCGTTACGATTCCCAAGCAAAATTAATGAAAAAAAAACCTGTCACTCAGTCTAATCATTGTGAAACTGCTGAAAACAAACATTAAAGAAAAAAATAAAGTTATCTAGTGAATAAAGATCCATTAACTTCAAAATAACAACAATAAGGCTTATACATAAATTCATAACGAAAATAATGGAAACCAGAGATAATGCAATGACATCTTTGAAGTGTTAAAAAAAAATTCCAAATTTGAATTTGAAATAAAATATTTTTTGGAGACTACGACTGAGAGAATTTGATGTCCACAGACCTATACTGAAGAAATAGTTTCCACTACCCTCAAAAAGAAATAAATGTGAAAGGTAATGTGGACAAAGACCTTCACATCATTATGCAAAACTTTCTTACACAGGACAAAGCACCAACCATTAAAATAAGTTTATCAAAACATGCTAAGGGAGAGGAAAATAAGCCAAAGGACTCCTATACAGAATATATAAGAAATAAACATACAAAATGACCTTGAAAAGACAGGGAACCCAACAGAAAGTGGGCAAGACACAAACAGACATGTCACAAAAGAGTATATTGTGGCTGGTCACTTAATTTTTTCAATAACTTTGACCAAATCTCATGGCATTTAAAACCCTTGGCTTTTTCACTAGTAAAATGATTATAAAATATTCTGACTCATCTTAACTCTCTGGGACATCATCAGAGCTATTTAAAATATAATATTATTATTGTTATTTATAAGAAAGGATTACTATGGAAAAAATTAATTGATAAGCTCTATCTAAGGATTACTTTCTTGACTATTTTCGTAGGGTCCTTGTTTGTGATGGGATCTAGAGGTACCTGTAGCTGATTCTTTCAGGAAGTATCTTTCTAAGTTGTTACTCTCAGTGGTAATAACCCTGCTTACATTACTATGGAGAAACCCCTCTGGTATCACAGAGAACCTTCTATCTAATAGGCATAATTCTAGTCTATTAAACAATGCTTAGTGAAATAAGGGAGGGTACAAAACACTTTCAAAAGTTAGATAAGAGAGAGGAAAAAGTTGAAGAAAGCAAAATGCAAATAGTAAATCAGAAAACAGTAAACATTGAAATTTCTTGCCCTATGCTTGTCCTTCTAACCTCATTTCACAATGGAATGTGTGAGAAATCTCAGGCTGTGCCACTGTATTGGCATAGATTAGTATGAGATTCAATGGCAGGTTTGAAATCCATGAAACAGAGAGGGAAAAACCAGAAATCAAAGTTGTAGCTCTGTATACCGCTATATTCCTGGAGCACAGGGAAGTATAGTCTGTTAGATTGGCATAGACTCCAATACTATGTTTGGTAGAGATTGTTCATTAATTTAATATCATGAGTGCACATGAGGTTTTTGTGTATGTATGTGCATGTACTGTGAATATGATGCATATGTGTGCAATGGTATGTTCATGTGAATTTGCATGTGCATGCTGCGTGTGTGTGTTGTTTGGAAAGTGGGAGAGGAATGACAGATATTTCTTACTCTGTCACGCATGTGGAACTGGTACTATCCTAATAGCTTCTACCCTGCTGGGAAGTGCAACTGAATGCCCTACAGAAATGAATCTATTTCACATAGACAACATAATCTGATAAAAGCAAAAATGGCCTCTGTGGCCTATTTATTCCAGTTTGCCTGTCCCTCCCTCCATTTTGATTGCTGCTTGTTGAAACACAAACAAGAGGTACATTCCAGAGCTCCTAGCAGGGGATAAAAGATGCAGAAATAGAAAGAGTCTGGGACATTCAGTACTATTTTCATTTTCTATCAACAACTGCAACTGTACTCCTCAAACCCTTGATTATAGCAACTTTTTCTAGGTTAGTGGAGTTACATAAAAAGTAATAAATGAGGCAGATGTCATCATAGAAGAAAAGATACTGAGATGCACACAGAATGTAGTTAATTAGACTTTTAAATATATAAATTTGAGATATGTTGGGGGGGTTCTCCAAGCTTTTCTTTTGAGATGTGTATTGACAGTAAACTTCACACAACAAATAGAATTACAAGTAATTATTTGGCAGAATCTGTAGTTGCATAGGTGACATAATAGGTACAGAGAGCAGGGCCTGTCTGGACTCACTTGTACTGAATTAAAGTGGTATCAACCCAAAGCAAACCTTCTTGAACCACCTTGACAACTTTTTCCATACCTATGTTCCAACTTCACTATTAATGTAATTGGATTAGATAATTCGTTCAGAAATGTTTCCTTCCTACCTGCCACCTTCATGGGAATCTACTTCCCTCTCTCGACGCTGGGCTTAATTATGAAATTTCCTTTGGCCAATGGGATGTTAGCAGAAGTGTGTCAAGGAGAGACTTGAAATGCATTTGACAGTTGGGGCTTTCCTTCTCCTACATTTTACCCCAAGAACAACATGCTTTAGGGGAAGCTCATCCGAGGAGGATGGGACTAGGACTCAGCTCATAGTTGGACATACTTTCTGGCCCAGACTAGTTGCAGTTGATCCTAATATCCATGAGCAAAAGAACAGACAACTGTTCCAAATCCCCTGAGGCTGAAGATGGTGTGATGTGAAGCATTGTTGTAGTGATAACTAACTAACACACCTAATAATATACTTCTAATAGATTCAGTCCTAAATTTATCTTAATTTTGTCCCATAGAAATTATAGCTATGAAATCATGAGCTTCATTTGTGGCTAATTTTTTAACATCTTATAATGTGTTCATCTCTACATAACCTAAAATCATCTACGAAACTACAAATGGTGCATGTACAAAACTTTGAGAAACACTGAATTAATGTATACAAAGGAGAAGTCCCTTAACAGGCTAAACTCTGCTCACTTCTTTTCCTCTGAGTAGATACCCAGTAGTGGGGTTGCTGGATCAACTGGGAATTCTACATTTGAAAAAGATACTTGCACATGCATATTTATAGCAGCACAATTCACAACTGTAAAATTGTGGAACCAACCCAAAGGCTCATCGGTATATGAAACTCTGGTATATAATGGAATACTATTCAGCCATTAAAAGGAATAAATTAACAGCATTTACAATGACCTGGATGACACTGGAGACTATGATTGTAAGTGAAGTAACTCTGGAATGGAAAACCAAACATTGTATGTTCTCACTGATATGTGGGAGCTAAGCTATGAGGACACAAAGGCATAAGAATGATACAATGAACTTTGCGGACTTAGGGGGAAGAGTGGGAGGGGGCGAGGGAAAAAAGACAACATATATGGTGCAGTATATACTGCTCAGGTGATGGGTGCACCAGAATCTCACAAATCACCACTAAAGAACTTACTCCTGTAACTAAATATCACCTGTACCCAAATAACTTATGGAAAAATAAAATAATAATAATAGTAAAGTGTTAAAACTGAATATAATTCCAAAAACAAACAAACAAAAAATAAAACAAACTCTGCTTACTGCGGTATGGTTCTAAAATGGGAGAAAACTCATCTTAGAGTCTGGGGCATCTGCACATATATTTAACTCCCAAGCTCAAATGGAAGAAGGCTATTATTCCACATGTATAGACACGAATTTATGTTCTTTTTAAGCTAATGATCGTTGGAAAACATGAGCTCAATTAGATTTCATTTTCCCCCAGACTTCCAAGTTCACTATCTAAGTCTAGAATGCATGTGCAACTAAGTGAAAGGAGATCAAAGACCAACGTAAATAGGAATAACACAGTGTCAATATCAATACCCGCTTGAAGAGAAGCTGAGTCCATGGTACACTATGCCGTAATGATACTTTCCCACAAACTGCTCCTTATGATGAAGTCACTAGCACTATCTAAAATAATCATCATGTGGTTCTAACAGCCATAAACTAAACAAATTTAACCTCTTAAAGAGCATTCCAGTCCTTGATAATGGCATGGGTTTATTCATTCACATAGCTGTGGTCATGTCCAGGTTTCATATCCAGATATTCTGTGAAAATCCATACAGGTGCAAGAGGTAAACACTTGCTCTTAAAATTCATCCAGTGTGAAAGGAGGCAAAATAAAACAGGTAGCAATTTACCCCACTTTCCCTACAACAAATGCCATTCGACAACCCACAACTCCAGCCTCTATAAATCCCTTCTCTCATGAGTATGCTTTTTTTTTTTCTCTCTATCTCTCTTTCTCTTTTTCCCTCCCCACCCCCTACTGTGATAGGTTCTGAACCTCGAGTCTGCTTATTTCTGGCTATCTTTCTCAGAGGTGTCACTATTAGTGAAAGGGGATGGAGTTTAACTCACTAGACTTAGGCAGAGCTGATTTCAAATCCAAGTCCTGGCATTTCTATTTATGTGATTTGGGGGCAAGTTCTGTTCACTTCCAGAGTCTCGGTTTTGTCACTTATAGAGGGAGTTGATGATATCTCTCTCACACAACTGGAGGATCAAAAGACATAATTACTGACTACCATAAATGCCTGATTAATATTTATTGGCTACTTCTGGATATCTCTTCATCACTGATCCTTAAGAACACAAACTTAGCTGAATCACCTCTTCGTATCATTCAATGATTTACCACATATCCCTCCTCTGGGATATCATTCATTCATTATTCTCTTGTACAGCCAGCATGTTGTGCTGCATACCTACTATATATGAAGCTTAATTAAAAGAGTTAAATGGATTAGAGCTCTGATGTAGCTAGATTACATCTCAGAGGAGAAAGCACTGTTGCTTTTTGGCATTGCATTTTTTCTTCCATTCCTTCTCCTTGTCTATAATTAGCTTTCTTACATTCTACATCTACATGAAGAACAAATAAGTATCAAAAATAAAATGTCACACATTGTCTTTCTGACTTTGGAACAAGATGCATTCTTTTCAATTTACTATAGGTAAATTGGTCCAATCTTTACTTAAAAATCAGATTCCATATAAAAACTTTATTAACATGTATCTATTTTACTCTCACTCTTTAAGTTTTTAGTTGGAAATGGGCTGTTTTAATTAATAAGTTCCAGGAATGATTTTTTTAGTCAAAAGTAATGTTTAAATTCTTCAGCCACAGTCACGCAAAGTAAGTCAAAGGCTTTTAGCCCATTGTGCTGCATTTCAGAGGCATTTTCAGTTTTTACCTTAGTACATAGGGTGCCCACAGTCTTCCCTCCTCTCCTTTCCTTCCTCTTACCTATTGTTCATTTTCCTTTTGTTTCTTCCTTCCTTCTCTCTTCTTTCCTCCCCTTCCCTCCCTCTCTCCCTTCCTGTCCTTCCTTCCTCCCTCTCTCCCTTCTTTCCTTCTTTCCTTCCTTCCTCCCTCCCTCCCTTCCCTCCTTCCATCCCCTTTTCTTTCCTTTCTTTCTTTCCTCTGTCCTTTTTTCCTCCACCTTTCTTCCTGCATCCTAATTTTTTCTCTCCTTCCCTCTTTTCATCCATACCTCTTTCCTTTTTTTTCTTCCCTCCCTCTTTTCTTCCTTCCTTTTGTCCCTCCTTCCTCTACCTTCCTTCCTGCATCCTCATTCTTTCCTTCCCTCTCTCCTTCCCTGCCTCCCTTCTTTCTCCTTCCCTCCCCTATTTCTTCCTTGAATTTAAGATTTATTTTTTATGGACACCTTCATGTTTTATGAAGATTTAATTAACCAAAACAAACTACAATTTAACGAGCTATTAATGTATAATTTTTTATTGCCAAGTTTCATTTTAGATACAGGGGTACATGTGCAGATTTGTTACTTGGGAATACTGCATGACGCTGAGGTTTGGAGTACAGATCCTGCCACCCTGGTGGTAAGCATAGCACCTGATTGGTAGTTTCTTCACCCACCCCACTCCCTCCACCCTCTAGAAGTCCACATTGTATATTGTTCCCATATTTATTCCATGTGTGCTCAATGCTTAGCTCCCACTTACATGTGAAAACATACTACATGCTAACTTTTTAAAATAGCATGTATTTATTTCTAAATAGAAATAAAGGTAAAGTTCAATAAACCTAACCCTTAAATAACTGTAGTGACATTAAAAAATAAGAACAGAAAGGGCACTGACACATAACTAACTGCTCAGAAAATGCTAATGAAAAATGACCCTGAACAGCTCTTTCCATGTGAAAATGTTCCTATTATCTTCCCAGAAAAAAATAATGCACACAATTCCCATCTCTTTCATTCTCTCTTTGCTCTTCTCCCACTGTTGCCCTACTTCATACCCTCTCTCATCTCTGTTTTCATTTACATAAAATATAGATGATACTTTCTATTCTCTGCAGTCTGGCCTTTTTATGTTCTACATAAATATATGTATTTATAATATGTACATACTTTATTAATAAGTATTAGCATATGTGCATTGATTAGTATTGCATTTTAATATGTGCATTGATTTTAGTGCCTACTTAATATATACATTTACTATATATCAATGAGCATGCCATTGTAATCTGTGTGTTAATATCTCATTGCATAAATATGGATATATCTTAATTTCCTTATCCAGGCCCACATTGGTGGACTGATGATGTGTTTCTACACTGTTGCTTTTAGAAACAGCTTCACTTGGACTTATATTCTTGCACTTATATTTTGGAAAGATTTTGTAAATATTTCCCGAGGAAAAATTCCGAGTGAATTTCTAGATCCAGTGTATATGCACTGTTAATCTTCATAGATGTTACAAAATTTCCTTCCAAAAAGGTCAGATCGATCTGTGCTCCAATTAGGGCATGATAATGATAATGATTTCTCGGAAATCTCCCAGCTGTGAGTATCCTCAAACTTTTCAGGGGAGAAAATAGTATGTCCTCATTGTTCTGATTTATATTACGAGTGAGGTTACCCTTTCTTCCTCCCTTCTTTTCTTCCTCCTCCCTATGTTTTGTCATCTGTTTTTATATTTTTACCAATTTCCTATTTGGTTTTTTCCATGATTTTTATATATTCTAAACTGAGAAAATTAACCCTTTTCTGTCTAATATGTTGCGAACATTTTCTTCTGAATTGTCATCTTTTTATTTTCCTTAAGATACATTAAATAAATCTAACTATGCATTCTTCTAAAAGTTTTAGGTATTTTTAAGTGACATGTCATGTGCCGATACAACCATCAAATTCTTTATTAAAAATCATTAAACTTATCAAAGATGTGTTTCAGGACGAGATTTCTGTATTGATTTTTTGAAACATAGTTTGCCCATTAGATCATCAATTCAGCTTCCCTTTGTTTTAAGACATTTTCTGTTCTATACATTGACTTCTAAATTTCAGGGACACCAATCATTCTCACATAGAGCAATTTATTTCTCTTCCATATGTATTATTTTTTCTAATTGTTTTAGAGTCGTTGTGCTCTTTTTCACTGTGAAAATCTCAACCTTTTTGCTTTGTCAGTAATTTGGTCTTTGCTGTTCTTAACTGATTTATTTCTCTAAGAGTGGAAAATTTATCTCCTTAGTTCTTACATTTCAGATCAGTTATGTTCTTTTTATCACTGCATCTTCAAGTTCGTTAACATTTTTTCAAAGTTCATCTGCGGTCATTGCAGGGAATTTGGATCTTTCTCTTGGGTTATGTTTTCTTCCATAGTAGATTCTTCATCTGCCCTTTAATGGGTTGCATGCTCACTTGCTGTCTTCCTTCCTTCCCTCTATTTCTCAGTCAAGGTTTCAGTGTGTTTGCAGGGTGATGTGTATGGCACATGCATGTTAGCAAGCTGCTTCTTTCTAACTTGCTCTGGGGCTTCTTGGTCCTCCAGCAGCTGCCTAGAAGCCTTTCATTTGGAGGTTTTCCTTGGGAGGGGTAGAGCAGCCACATTCGTTGTGTTGGATTTCTCAGCAAGCGTATAGCATATCCCATGCGCAGCTCAGGTTCCCTCCAAAATTGTCTGAACAGTTGCCATCTTGGACTTCCATAGTGGGGGCTATCTTTGGGGCTTGGACTTCCCATAGTGGGAACTATCTTTAGGTCTTGGATAATTCCTTCAATTCAACATGAGACTCAGAACTTTCTAGGAGAAAGAGTCAGTCTGGAAGTTCCTCTATTCTCTTTTGCTGTTTTCTTTCTTAGCCTTCCACACTAGCAGGTGATAAACCGTCTGCAGCCTTGTCAGGGAGCAACAGTGGCTCCTTCTTCAAGGAAGCATCACCTGGGGCCTGCTAGCACCTCCTTCCCTGCTTCTTGCTCACCCCAGAGACCTTGCCTTATGTATGTCCTCTTAAATTTTCTATTTTGTGAAATTCCTGTGATTTTGCTAGAGATAATTAGTTCTAGTCATTTGCTATTGGTCTGCCTTTTCTTTCCCATTTTCCTTGGAGGTATTGACACGGAGGATTACAGTGGGTTATTCTTGTTTCTCTGGGGAAAGACTGAGTAAAAGGTGTTCATGGCTGACTTCATGCTCTTGTGGAAATTTCCTTGGCCTTTTCTTTGCTAGTTATGGAGGTAAATGGTAGTTGGTGTGATCTTATTCAGGATGATTTCTGAGCCTATATAGTTAGGGATGGGGTAGGGCAACACCAGGCTCATTCCTTCTGCACATTTCTGGAAAGGTGCCTTCCTTTTGCTGGCTACCCACCCTTTCTTTTGTTTAATTACTGTTTTTGTTGATGATACTTGCTCGCTTGTTTTACTTCTCTTCCTTCATATTGTTATATTTCGCGGAGAGTGAGGTTTTAAAATGTGACTTCACACCACCTTCTTTCACCCAAGATCAGGTCTTCAGAGTCTCTTGATACTTCTGGGTATTCGTTGTGGGAGTCACATGCACCTGGCCTTTGCCAGCAGCTGGTTTCAAGAATATTTTTCAAATGATAGTTCTGATCAGACTTGAAATGATGGATTAATATTTTGTGTCCTCCCAGAATTCAAAGGTTGAACCTCCAACCCACAGTTACTATATTTATAAACAGGTTGTTAAGGTTAAATGAGGTCATGAGGGTGGGACCTTAATCTGATAGGCCTGTGGCCTTATATGAAGAAGAAGAGAGAAATCTTTCTCTGCTCTGCCATGCGAGGACACAGTGAGAAGACGGCTCTCTGTGAAACAGGAAGCACATTTTCACCAGAAACCAAATTAGCAGCACCTTGATCTTGGACTTCCAGCCTCCAGAACTGTGAGAAATACATTTCTGTTGTTTAAGCCCCCCAGCCTATGGTATTTTGTTATGGCAGCTGAGCAGATGGATACGCTCGATTTACACTTAGCCCGTGCTTCTTTAGGACAAAGATACAATTGATTGTATGCCATCTGTTACTCACCTAGTCTATTTTCTCCAAATAGCCTCCATCCTAAAGCTGCTACTGGACCCACCGAACCTCTTTCATCACTTAGACAAACATTGTAGACACACACATGTGGCCCCCTCTCCAAAGTCAAACAGTGAATGATAACCCTGACAGGAACATACTTGTGGAAAATGTGCCTGTTTTTACAAAAATCCCTTTCCATGGCATCAGAAATTTTCATATATTAATTGGGAATACTCTACCCTAATCAAAATCAGAACCTGTCTTTACTAAGTGATGAAAGGCAGTGATGATAGCTGAAGGTGAGCACAAGATCCTGATATATGTTTTATGTTTGGCCAGATAATATGCCTCCATATGCCACTTTGAGAATGGTTTGGAAATGTATCATCAGTCATTGTCAGAATACCTGCTCTACAGAGAACTCAGTATTTAGGAAGAAGAGCAAAAAAAAGAATGTCCACCAGATACTTCAGTGCCTATTATGTGCTGGATACAAAATGAATGAGGCACACCTCTGCCCTCATGGAGTTCACAAGCCAGTCAATGCAGAAAGTCATCCCCTACCCACGAGGCCAAATAGCAAGCATTGTCATATGAACCAAGCATGGTGGATGCACAAAAGACAGAGTGAGTCACCTTTTGTGAGGATGAAGAAAAATCTCTGAGGACAAGAAAATAACATTTGAGTTGGAACTAGATGGATGAGTCAGTTTCAAAGGAGTTGCAGCTTCTCTGTAAGTGGCCCTAACCACTGAAGCCTTCCCAGGTGTCATCACGTTTGGCTGAACTGAGCTGCATTCTGATCACATTCCACGTGTCTGGCTTTTTCTCTCCCTTTTCCAGGCCTCAATTAAGGATCTAATTCTCATTCAGCCTCATTATGCATTCTCCACCCCTCCAGGGCTTGGCTGGAATGAAATGAAGACTATAAGGAGGCCCTTCTCAGTTGGGGGCTGCCAGAGCTGATCTCAGATGGGGGTCTTTCCAGCAGGAACAATGCAAATTGGGTGTCACTAACACTCCCCTCCACCCCATCACGCACCCTTTGGGGCTTTTGTTTCTCTGCAGAAACCAGCTAAATCTGTACACAGCAGGGTCCTAGTGAACACAGAGATATGTACTTTTTCCAGAGGAGTTTCTTGATTCTTTAACTCTAATACGGTTTTAACTATGTAAGGAGCCACAGTAGGGGCAACTTCTGTCTTTTCAATGGTTCTTTATGTGAAATCTCACAAGGAAGGAACTTAGTGCTGAAAATAACCAGGGCTGAATTCTTGGAAACCGTCGTACACTTAAGGCCCTCAAAAGAAAGCATCTCTGACTGCGAGGGTTGAAATCCTGCATGATTACACATCTAGCTCTTCAGTCAAAAAATAACTTAATCGTATACATTCTTAATTATAGATGTCTTTAATTATTTGCACTAGATCTTGTCCTGTTTGTAGGTCACATTTTCCTAAATAGCATAATTTGTTCTGAATATTTAATAAAATCTAGTGCATCACCTTTGTCCATGACCAAAGGACTAGAAATGTACACTGCATCCAAGAAATAACCGGCTGGCTTACAGAAGCATTAGAGGAAGGTTGTCTGAGAGCTCCGAACTGGAAGTAAACATATGTGGTTCTGCTAAGTTAATTCCATTTCCGGTCTCAGCCTCTCAACACCAATTCTTTCAGCTTCAGAGAAAAATGATAGAATTTTTTCCTACTAGAAGTTTCCAAACACATCTGCATTAAGTGAAAGCCCATTTTCTAGGCAGCTTATTTTCTCAAAGCAATATCACATATACCTGGGCCTTAATCTTTGAACTTTGTTGGATTTAACCATTTTTATGCCTTCTGAGAGTTAATTACTCCCAGAGCAAACACATACACATACCTGAAAGAGTGTCTAGGTCACACTCACTTAATATGCAACCAAAAGTGCTACTAAACTCAGCCAGATGACTTTGGCTAAGAAGTCAAAGCTACCTGTGAGATGTTGATGTTATATTTGCCAAAACCCTCCTCATAGGGGCTTTATTCTACCTTTCAGGCGTATCAACAAGTGTTGTCTTTTGTTGTCTGAAAAAGGCCACTTTCCTCAAAAAGTAAAAAAAAAATCCTTGACTGTCTCCCAGTCCAATTAAGCTCCTTAGAGATGTGAACAGAGGACCCCAGAGAAGCGGCATGACTGCTCCAGGCCACGCAGCAATGAAGTTGGGACCAGAAGTTCTCCTAACTCTACTTCTGGGATATTTCCACCCCATCACTAGTGACAGTGGTGAGAAAGCCTTGCAGAGGCAGGTGAAATGAGGCTGGAATTTGAAAGGTGGCCCTAAACCTTCTTTCATAGGCCTGCCTGGTCAACTGTAATCCACTTGAAAGCAATGGACTCAAACATCTTCCATATTCCTGAGATTCTTGGGGGAGGCACAGTCAAGTAAACTCATTCACGATGAAGACAGTAAGTTCCTGTCACATGCCAGGGACAGCCCTATGATCTGCGCCATCTGTGGCAGTGACTATAGTAAAATGGTGGTGTACCGAGGCTCTCCCCTCCTGCATAATTTGCAGAGCCCTGTAGCATGGACTTCATTCCCCTTCAGATGTTTCAGGATCAAAGCTTGGTGGTTTGATTCTCCTTTTTTTAAATTTTTTTATTTTTGAGATAGAGTTTTGCTCTTGTCACCTAGGCTGGAGTGCAGCAGCGCAATCTCGACTCACTGCAGCCTTCACCTCCTGGGTTCAAGTGATTATCCTGCTTCAGCCTCCCAAGTAGCTGGGATTACAGGTGCCCACCACCACGCCCAGCTAATTTTTGCGTTTTTTTTTTAGTAGAGATGGGGTTTCACCATGTTGGCCAGGCTGGTCTCCAACTTCTGACCTCAGATGATCCACCTGTCTTGGCATCCCAAAGTGCTGGGATTACAGGTGTGAACCACCATGCCTGGTCAATTCTCCTTTCTAAGATGGGATCACTCTGTGGTCTTACTCTGGAAAACCAGATTAATGTTGCTTTGGAACTCTTATCCCTGTGGTTAGAAATGCATTATGGCATGGTTAGAATGCCAGGGGACAGATTCTAAAAATGAGGCAGCACAAGGCTTTATGGTTTTCATGATCACCAGAGGGCCTGGGGTCCCAGGAGTAATGGCAGAGGTCAATCCACAGCAGTTGGGTCTGTGATGATGTCACCCAACCCCCACTCCCCAGGCAGCTTCCTGAATTCATATCAAAGCACCAGCCCCGCTCAGGCCTGACATCTTTGGGTGGCTCAGCACTCTTCCAGAACCCCTGGGTGCTAAGCATCTTAACTGGCCTTTTCCTTTAAGCTTGATTGACTTCTGACTGCTGAAGATTGCTTTTGTCTTGACTGCAGATATCTCCAGGTACCCTGGTCTCTCCCATAGTCAAGAATCCTTTGCTTTTTTCAGAATGATGACAGCAAACAGATGTTCTTTGCCCTCTGTTTGGGCTTTGCTTCCTTGCCCCATCTCTCAGGCTGCCACAGCTGTTCCTGCAGTTGTCAAGTTGACTTCATTCTCTGTGTGAAAACAGCGCCTCCAATGACAGAATGGGCTCTGTGAGCACTAAATAATGGACCCACAGCTGCTTTAGCTCCTGACATTTAATCTCTTGTTCCAGGAGACAATTCGGGAAACTTTCCCTCTCATAGAAAAAAATAGCATCCAGAATTTTCCTTTTTAGGCAAGAAGTCTTAATCCTTTTCTTGTTCATGTATTTTTACCAAACTATAGATTCTGTCACACAACCTCTTCGGCCAGATAACAGTTCACCTTTGAGGAGAAGGTTATCCAATTTTGATTTATTGATCTCAGGGCACAATGCTTTTCTAAAAAAAAAAAAAAAAAGCCTGGACAAGTCCACAAATAAAACCTGAAAACCAGGCTTTTAAAGAGAAAAAAACCAAGAGTTAATTTCTTTCTCTTTATAGAATTACATAGACATTTTTGCTTGTAAAAAACATATTTGAAAGTTGAAAATAATGCATCAAGAAGCAGGAACACCCCCTCCCCCTTTGCCCTGTGGCTTCCTTTGAGCAAATAAAAGAGTTATACGAATAGCTACCCTCAATTTTCAGCTTCCTGGTTCTGTTGCATTTAATCTGGTTGCTATTTGGCTGACTTCAATAGAATATTGATCATTTGTGTGGTTGTAAACCTGAGAGAAAGAAAGAAGACAGGTTCTCCTTTACCAGTGTCCTCCATTATAAAGAGGCTACACGGTAGATGGGACGTGTGTGTATGTGTGTGTGTGTGAACATGGCTGCATGGGTTGGGGGAAAAAGGAGTGCTCTTTACATTTTTATTATGTAGAAAGGAAGTTGTAGTTATTTTATGGCTATTTGTTATTACTGTATTTCATGGTTTTGAAGACATTTTTTCTGCATCTTCACATTGAAGAAGTTGAAATGAATCGAATGATCAATAGCCTTACAATTGTTATTAACCGGGATTGAAGCCACATTCAGACAGAGAGGATTTGCACTTGCTTTTTAGTCACTAGACAGCATTATCAACCCGAAATCAATTAAAATCCCTAACTGAGGCTTCTATGAACCACACTTGTATGAATTCAGGACACAAACTTGCTTGATTAGCATTAGACTGTGATCCAAATTATTAAGGGGATATTTTTTAAACCTCCATTAATTAATGCTGAAATTAAGATACCTAAATCTCCCAGCTTTTGGAGCAGCTATTGTTGATGCCTGGGCCATCACCCCAGCCCACCTCTGAGCTCCACTGCAGCTGCAGGGGACAGTATCTCTGCACTCTGAGGGCATCCCTCCTCAAGTGCCTACATTTTTCTACTTCTCCACCAAAAGCACCAATGTAGCTTGTTCAGCCCTTGCAGAGGACAGCCCAGGGATCCTGAGCGCATAGGATTTGGGAATCATTTGCTTATTGGCTGCTCTTCACTAAAAGTGCTAGAGACCTACTTGCCCCACCCTCAGACAAGTTTCAACCAATGGTGAAAGGGAGTCACTGGGTAACAGCCCAGCTTCCCTACCCGTGACTGCAATTCTGAGGTGCGTTCTACGGAATTCTTTAAAGGGGCCTCAGTGGGATTGAGTCCCAATTGCTAACAATGACAGTCTTCTCATGATCATACTTCAATGGGTGCCTTCCCTTCTCGGTCTCATTTCCCCACCCCCTCACATGTGCTTCCTCGGATTGCCTCCCAGGTAACCCACCTGCCCTCAAGATCTGGCCTACAGATCTGCTTTTAGAGAGCCATAAACCAAGACACCATCTCTCTTTTTTTTTTTTTTTGAGACAGTGTCTCGCTCTGTCCCCCAGGCTGGAGTGTAGTAGGAGGATCTCAGCTCACTGCAAGCTCTGCCTCCCGAGTTCACACCATTCTCCTGCCTGCCTCAGCCTCCCGAATAGCTGGGACTACAGGTGCCCGCCACCACGCCCGGCTAATTTTTTGTACTTTTAGTAGAGACGGGGTTTCACCATGTTAGCTAGGATGGTCTCGATCTCCTGACCTTGTGATCCGCCCGCCTTGGCCTCCCAAAGTGCTGGGATTACAGGCATGAACCACCGTGCCCGACCAGCACCATCTCTTATATCTTCTTCAATCTCATCTGAGGATACTGCTCTTTGTTGTCTTATATTAAACTCTCCACTTTGAGCTTTTTATTTTCCTTCTCAGTGACATATACAGAAGAGTTGTTCTTACAATGGAAGGTACCTTAATTCCAGTAAGATATCATTAGTAGAAAAATAAAACTCTTCTGAGATGCCATAAACACACTGAATATACAAAATGAGTCATTAGCTCTTCTTCTAAAAATTAATACCAAGTTTTAAATAGTTACGAAGTGCTCTGTCCAGCATAATTCAGTTGAGCAAAGTTGGCACATATATGCATTCACGCACAATGTATGATCCAGTTGGCACATACATGCATTTGTGCTGCAGGTCTCAGGTCTTACAGTAGAGCTCTGAAATCATTGTAGGAAATAACGGACATCATACTGTTCTATCCTTTGGAAAAGCTGTGTGTGGTTCACGGTTTCTCATGTGTGACATGGAGGCTGCTCAGACAACTGCCAGCCCCACTGGTCCATCTGAATTTTTCAAGATGTGGTCCAGGAACCATCTGCATTGGATACACTCAGGATTATTATAAAATGCAGACTTCCAGACATCTTACCAGCTGTACGGAATAAGAACCTGTGATTGGCAGAGCCACGTGATCTGCAATTTAACAAGCTGCCCTAGTGATTCTTGTACATGTGAAAGCTTGAGAGTCATTGGCTTACTGATTGCTTTTCATCAAAACAACTACGTTAAGGTTCTTGGACCTCTTCTACTATGCATGTTTAACGTACTCACTACTAGAAATTTTATTAATTACATGAAAGCTATAGCTTAAATTAAAAAAGAAACTGAAACATTGGGAGCAGTATTTGCTTACTAAAATGACCTACTTTTTGCTAAGTGACCACAACACCCATAATTCTAGGCAGAATTTCTGAAAAAGTACTTTATTCATTCATTCATTCATTCATTCATTCATTTATTAATTCAGGAAACTCTTTTTCGATGGTTATGTTTTGTTGGATTGTGTAACTACAAAGATGAATAGAAATAACTCAAAAGAAATAACAGTATGCCTGTAATCCCAGCACTTTGGGAGGCCGAGGCGGGCGGATCACGAGGTCTGGAGATCGAGAGCATCCTGGCGAACACGGTGAAACCCCGTCTCTACTAAAAATACAAAAAAATTAGCCGGGCGAGGTGGCGGGCGCCTGTAGTCCCAGCTACTCGGGAGGCTGAGGCAGGAGAATGGCGTGAACCCGGGAGGCGACAGAGCTTGCAGTGAGCTGAGACCGCGCCACGGCACTCCAACCTGACAGACAGAGCGAGACTCCGTCTCAAAAAAAAGAGAAAGAAATAGCAGTATAAAAGACCTTAGAGTCAGAGTGGAGAACATAAATTTGAGATGTGAATTCTGATTCTCCGACTCATTGGCTGAGTGATTCTGGGCATGTTATTTAACCTCACTGTGATTCAGGTTCCTAATAAGTGAAAATCAGAAAACGCACGCCTACCTCATAGATAGGTAATGCATTTAATAAAGCACTTAGTGGAGTGTTAGGCCCATAATAACCAATTATGAGCAGCTATTATTTCAGTATGAATAAAATGCACTATCCATCTGGGCAGGGGAAGACACAGACAGTACAAGGCAGTGCATAGGCCACTGGTTTCTGGAGCTCGCTTTGCCTGGTTTTGATCCTGGCTTTTCCATTTACTAGCTGTGCACCCTGGGCAGGGGATGCCACCTCTGTCTCTCCCTGCACAACTCTGCTGCTTCATTTCGACTTCCGCATGTCTTATTCCTCAATGAGCCCTGTGCTCTCCTAACTCCAACTAGGTGTCTACTTCTTGGAGGATCCAACACAAAAATCAGTTAGAGAGGGAGAGATGGCAATCACTGATGAAGCAAAATCTGGGAGAGAATGCGATCATGAGTCATGGAGAGTGTGGGTGAGGGGAAGACAGTGGTTGCTACTCAGGTTCTGAATACAGGTATTATTTTAACTTTTGGAGAATAATACTGCTTATTTTCATGTCCCTGGGAAATGTTGTCATATTTTTAAAGTGAATGTCTCTGAATTTATCATTTTCTATTAAAAATTTGCCCACCAGAATGAGTCATGGCAGAAGCATTGACAGGAACAGGGGACTGATTCAGTTGGTGGATGAGTAAGCTACTGAGAGATCTTTGTTGACCTGCCGGCACCAGGAAGTTTTATTTTTCTCTGTTTTCTAAACAATGTAATTTGATTACACTTCAAACACCATGCTTCCTTATTTTCCTATTATGTAAATTACATATGTAAATTAATGTAAGATGAAGACATGCAGATTTTTGTCTGTGAAAAAGATGGGCTGACTGTGACCAGAACCGAGCGAAGCTTTGAATTAACTTTCTGGCCATGGGGATGGATTTCCTTCCTCCATCCCACCTGTATGTGGCTGCATGCTTTTAGTCAGTGATGAAGTTCTTGGCTGCAATGAAGATGCAGTAGTACTTAATTAAGGAAGAGTGAATTTGTTAATAATACATTTTAGCCAAAGTACGAGATAGACAATCAATGTCCTCATCTATAAGCACCCATTAAACGTCTAGTAGGCCACTTTGCTTTCATTACATAGCAGACATTCGCTGAGCATCTACCATGGGTCAAGCTCTTTACAGGCAACAAAGAAACAACTATATGTAAGACACAGTCTTCCCTCCACAGACTGATGTGATTACAAGTCAAAGTGATTCAGGATTATTCTGAATTAGGAGAGACCATCTAACCCAGTCTTGGGTGGAGATGAGGTAAAGAGTAGTTTCAGGGAGATATTTCTAGACAAAGTTACAGTTACATCCAGCTGAGCCCAGAAGGATGAATGGGAATGGTCAGGAGCAAAGGACCATGGGAAGCGCAGCAGGTGCAAACGCTTGGAGCAGAAGGCACAGGGCTGGGTAAAGATCAGTCAGGTATTTTTGCAATAGTTTAAGACAGCTGGAGTTTAGAGTTTAGGGTGAAGGGTCAGGGTGGGATGGCAAACCAGGAAGCCAGAGAGGCAACAGGAACTAGCCTTTGTGGGACTAAGAAATGTTATTCAGGGTGTGAACCCGGGAGGCGGAGCTTGCAATGAGCCGAGATCACGCCACTGCACTTCAGTCTGGGCAACAGAATAAGACTCCGTCTCAAAAAAAAAAAAAAAAAAAAAAAAAAAATGTCATTCAGAAGGCCATAGGACCCGTGGAGGTTTCAGTCAGCCAGTGTCATCACAGATTTGCATGATTAGTGACTGCTCAGGTGCATGAATTTAAGAGGAACAGACTAGCAGTGGGAAGAACAGTTGGGAGGGGAGCCCTTTCTTCCTGGGCACAGAGCTAGGCTATTTCTCAGCTTCTTGGATAGTTAAGCAGGGCTTCAGGACTGAGCAGCAGCCAACAGACTGTGGGCAGAAGCAACATGTGCTACTGCTGGGGCTGATACCTGAAAACCCTCCTGTGTGATCTCTATGTGCCCTACCCTCCTCTGCCAGGCCTTGGGCAGGAGTTGTTAAATGTGATTGAGCATCAGAACCACCTGGACAGTTTGGTAGAACATGTGTTTTTGGATCCTCTCAGAGTCTGTCATTCAGCCAGTTTGTGGTGAGGCCTAAGAATTTGCATTTCTAACAAATTACTAGGTGATGCTATTGCTGCTGGGCCAGGAACCGCATTGTGGTTACTGAAGCCCTAAACAATGCAGAGCTGCAAGATGCACAAGAAGGAATAATCCTGGGTTCTTGAATAACTGTGTGGAGTAGTCCCTCACACACCTCCCTCCAACTCAGAACTCCCGTGGAACATAAAGCAAGCAAGGAAAGCGTCCAGTGAATGTGGGTGCATGAAGGCGAGCACCACACTGTGCCACATTGTCTTTTCCTGCAATGCTTGACTGTACTGCTCCTTTTCATTGCAACATCCAACCCACCCCCATCCTAAGGTAGCTAACCCTACTCACACTGCAGGTCCCAGCATGGCCCTCATTTATACCAGTGTGGCTCCTCAGATGCAAACCTGGCTAGTTGTCCATCTACCACCCTCTACAGTATATAAAAAAATGTATATATATGTATTGTACCATTTTATACCTATTATTCTAAGTTGGTTTGTTCTTTTTAAACTTTTTCAAATTTTGGTTCTCCTCACACCTCTGGAAAACCATATTTATGTTTGCCTCAATGTTTATCCATCTAGTCTAGTGTCCTATTTCTACGACTCATTCAAATGTTGAATGAATGATGCCCAAACAGTGTCTGGCCCTCAGAATGTGCTCAGTGATTCTGGAAATAGATTTATTGTTTTATTGAGGAGAGTAGAAAGACTCTTAAATAAGACTTTTTAAATAAAAGAAGAAAAGCCCCTGGGATGTCCCATGTTAGCAGAGCTGAGACCTGAAACATGAGGATTCCATGATAGTGAAGGACTATATGGTGAAAGAACAGAGAGAGTAAGTCATGCATGCGTATAAGACACCTAGCCACAGAAGAAAATATGGTGGCTTGAAGGGGGGGCAACAATTATTTCCATGCAAGACAAGAAAGACTTGTGTATGTTTGAAGGTCCAAGGGAAGGAATCAGTAGAAAGAAAGACTTGTATAATGCTAGAAAACTGGAAATAATTGAGGATACAGTGTGTCAGATGATTAAAGAAAAAGAGAAAGGAATCCAGATGTAATGTTAAGGTCAATATTTGAAGGATATGATGCCAAGACAGAAGAGGATGAGGAGGGGACATATATCTGGTTAAAGATAATTTTGGTGGGGAAGATGGAAGGTTAGGAGATTTCCCCTTTAATGACCTTGATTTTCTCAGCAAAATAGGAGATAAGACCATCTGCAAATAAAAGGGGTTTGGAGAAGAAAATTAAAAAAGAGAGAGAGAGAATGGGGAACACTGGAACAGCTACTACAAAGAGTATGCTTTGGTAATCAAAAGGATGACTTACTCACAGGAACCATTACATATAGCACATCAGTACCATTATTTTTTAGCCTAGAAAAAAAAGGCCTTGTAAATTTCTAGCACCAGAGGCTGGCATTGTTCTGAAATGAGTACCTAAACTGATGATCTCACTGCTGCATTTCTTCTCCCTATGAGAGCTAATTCTAGGCACTTAATTTCTGTACACCTTTGCTCTGCTTTGTCCTCTTCCTCATACTGCCTTCCTGAGCCATCTCATAATATTCACTTTTCAATATTTTATTTTCTGTGCTTCATTTTCCCCATCTCTCAAGTGAAATGAATTTGATGAAGAGGGCTAAAGGCCTTTCTGTAGCTTCATGTTAGTTCAGCAAACATCTCTGGAATGCCACTAGATGCCACTAGGTGTAGGAGACGGTGGGGCAGTGACTATGAATTAAACATTATATCTGTCTCAGAGGTTCTCCCATGCTCTGTGGGAGACACTCACAAATAAATCATTTCAGCACCATGTGGCTGGTGCTGTCATGGGGACATGCATCTCACGATCTTTAGACGCTAGGCTAATGACATTCATTCATTCTCCAAATATTTTGTAAGTACCCACTATGTGTCAAGAAATGTGAGCCTCTGGCAATATAGCAGTAGAAGTGACAGGTGAGTTATTTGCTATTGATATATGTACTCTGAGGAAAATAAAGGGATATGGTGTGATAGAAAAGAAGGGGAAATTATTTAGCTTGAGTGATTGTAGAAGGGCTGCCCTAGGTAGGGGAGCTTCAAACTGAGACATGAGTGAGGAGTCAACTATGTGAAGATGCAGAAACAGATGTTTCTCCTTAGGGGACACCTCCAGCAGAATGGCTCAGAGGCTTGGCTTATTCAAGGAGGTGAAAAGAGACCATTGTGATTGGACAGTGGTGAAGGCGGGAGAGAAAGGGGGGAGACTGACAAGGCAAGGAATTTGAATTTTATTTTAATTTTTTTCTTTTCTTTTTTTTTTTTTTTTTTTTTTTTT
>NW_016812016.1:2345515-2354012 GCF_001698545.2 Rhinopithecus bieti
TTTTTTGAGACAGAGTCTCACTCTGTCGCCTAGGCTGGAGTGCAGTGGCCGGATCTCAGCTCACTGCAAGCTCCACCTCCCATTCTCCTGCCTCAGCCTCCTGCATAGCTGGGACTATAGGCGCCTGCCACCTCGCCCGGCTAGTTTTTTGTATTTTTTAGTAGAGACGGGGTTTCACTGTGTTAGCCAGGATGGTCTTGATCTCCTGACCTCGTGATCCGCCTGTCTCAGCCTCCCAAAGTGCTGGGATTACAGGCTTGAGCCACCGCGCCTGGCCTTGAATTTTATTCTAAAGCAAATAAATCAGTAAGTGAGCAGTATCATCTTAGTTCTAGAAATTCAACCAGTTTTGCAAAGACCACATGATGCCACAAAATATCCTTTACAACCCCACCAAAAATGATTGCTGGTAAGTATGGTTCAATCAATCATTCTGCAATCATATATTGTGTACCTGCTGAGTGTTAGATATTGTCCAGGTCTTGAGGATACAGGAGCCACAAAGCAGAAAATGTCCTTGCAACCAATGTGCTTATATTTGAGTATGTGTGGAGGCTGGCATTTCAGGGAAAGCAGTAGTAGTAAGTACAAAGGTTCTGAGGCAAGAGTATGCTTACACTGTTTGAAGACAAACAAAGGCATGAGTGAATTAAGGAAATTGATATCAGAAAAAAAAAATAATAAACTTGAAGGGAAGAGGGCAGTGGTTTAAGATTGTTATATTCTTATTTTGTAAAAGGCTTGCTCCAGCTATGGTAAGACAATAAAATCAGGGAGTTACAGATAAAGCAAGGGAACCAAATAGGAAGTGATGACAATCATTGATGTGAAAGGTAGTTTTGATTAGGTTGAGGTTGGAGGAGATGGGAGAAGTGAACATATCTGGTGATATTTTGAAAATAGGCCAATAGAATTCCATAATGAATTGGATGTTTGGGATAAAGGGAACAGTCAAAGACTTCAAAATTTTGGATCTGACCATCAAGAACAATGGAATTGCCATTGCTCAGATGAAGGAGACTAAGAATTGCAGATGAGGAAGCAGATATTAAAAGCTCAGTTTTGTTTGAGACCAGTCTGATCAACATGGTGAAACCCCATCTCCACCAAAAATACAAAAATTATCCAGGCGTGGTGGTGGACACCTGTGATCCCAGCTACTTAGGAGGCTGAGGCAGGAGAATCGCTTGAACCTGGGAGGCAGAGGTTGCAGTGAGCCGAGATTGTGCCACTGTATTCCAGCCTGGGTGATAAGAGTAAACCAAAAACAAACAAAAAACCCCTCAGTTTTGAAAAGGTTAAGCTGAAAATGTCAATGAGACATCCAACTGGAGAGATGTATTAGAAAAATCTGGAGTTCAAAGGAGAACTGGAATTTTCATCTAGTCTATTTGAAGACATGGCATGTTGCTCACTTGCATAACAGGCAGACCTATATTTTAAAGTTGAATAGAGGTGATAGGAAAAAATTTAGCAAAGCCCAGAGTCCAACACTGACAAGATTTGGAAGTTAGTAATTCCTGGTGATTCATTTGTAGAGGTAGAAAACCAGCTTATTGTTACTTCTTTTTATTTGTTTATTTATTTATTTTTTTGAGACGGAGTCTTGCTCTCTCACCCAGGCTGGAGTGCAGTGGTGTGATCTCAGCTCATTGCAAGCTCCACCTCCTGGGTTCATGCCATTCTCCTGCCCCAGCCTCCCAAGTAGCTGGGACTACAGGTGCATGCCACCATGCCTGGCTAATATTTTTTGTATTTTTAGTGGAGACGGGGCTTCACCATGTTAGCCAGGATGGTCTTGATCTCCCGACCTCAAGATCCACCTCCCAAAGTGCTGGGATTACAGGCGTGAGCCATCGCACCCAGCCTATTACTTCTAATCAAATCAAGTTACCTGATAGTGTCAATTTAAGAGGAAAAAGATAAAACTGTAGACAAGGAGGCAAGTAGTTGAGAGAAAAACCTGAAAACAAGGACCCAAAAGACCTATTCTTAGTCCTGATTATCCACTAAGTTTCTGTGTGACAATGGAAAAGTCATCTCACTTCAGTTTCTTAATTCATAGGACAAATGGACAGGATAGAATAATCTGTAAGTTTCCTCATACCTCCAAACCAAAGATAAAAAAAGTCATAATATATTAAAAACAACTCATAAATCAATAAGAAAAAAGATGAATAACTGCTAGAAATACAAAGAATATTAACATACAATTCTCCAAAGAAAAGCTACAAATAGCAGTGAATGACCAAAATAGCTCTGGCACTCAGCTTCGATAATGTTATTAAATTATCAAAAACTAACGATACAATAGGAACAATAACAAAAAAGTATAGTCAACAGTAAACGCAACAGAAATATTAAAAGTTTATATAAATGAAAAATGTAAATTCTATGAAAGATTAATAACAAAGGCTACTTTGGGAAGAAAGACTCATTGCAAGGATGGCCTAAATTTAACTTAATTAATCCCAATAAAATACCCATTGTGATTTCTTGTTTTGGTAGAACAAGACAAACCAATTATAAAATTTGCATGGAAAAATAAACATTTGACATATCCAGGGAAATTCTGTAAGACAGCCTATTTGACAGACAGCTCCTTTTGTTTAAAGTGGATAAACAGAGCTGCAACCTCTGAATCAGGACTAGGTGAGATAGTTTAATAATGACCATTGGCGGGGGACTCCAATTCCCCAAGTCACTGTTGTTTTATTTTCTAAGAGATGGAAAAAATAGGAAAAAAAAATTAATCTACTCAGGATGTTATTTCTGAGAAGAGCGCTATAGTGTTTCAGTTTGGTGTATACTTAACACATGGTATTTAAACTGCATTTAAATGGTCTGCTTAGTTTTAATAATTAAATCAACAGTAAGTTACTTTATAACAATATTGTTAAATTAAAAACAAATGACTAGGTTTCTATACGTATAGACAGGTGATTCCTTCTTAGTCTTTAAGGGCAAACGATATACAGTCACAAGGCTAAATAATAAAGTCTCTTTTACAGGACTGAATAAATACTGCTTCTATTTAAAAAAAAAAAAAGGAAACTGAAGAGTAAGTGATGTCCAACAGCAAAATAAACTTGCCATTATGATATAGCCTTCCTTTCCTGACTCTTCTGCCTCCCTCTTATTTTCCTATCGATGGAAGATGAGAATATAGCACTTGGTTTAATAGATTATAAGAGAGTTCTAACCCCAACCCAGAGAGAAGGTGCACAAGTCAAGGAACTTCAAAGGACAAAAATTGGTTACCTTGGGAGGTGAGAGTGGGGCCTTTACTTGGCCAAAGGAATACTTGCCCTGACAGGAACCCTCACCAAAAGACATGCATGGAAGGAAGGTCAGGTGTATTGAAACCACAGCAGATGCTTAGGCTGGGGAGCCAGGGACGGGAAGGGGACATGGCCCATGGATATTTAATTTGTTGTCCTGTTATTTTTCTTGGCTTCTGTTGAACCCAGATGGTGATCAGAGTTTTCCCTAGCACACAGACTCTGTAGTGGAACACAAGGCTAGTTGCTTTACAAATGAGGGAAATGGGAAAAATCTGACCTAGTAATCTGCAAATCCACACAGGACTTTTCGTTGTGGATTTATGACAACCAGTCTTCCAATCTTGGGAGCATGGTATTCTTCTAACTTCTTCCTTAGTGTAACAAAAATTGCTATTTATCGGGAATCTTTTAGAACCAGAGAATATATACTGGAATTTCAAATCCTCATAACAATAGTAAACACCCAATCCCAACTTTGTAGGTGAGAAGCTGAGGCTTGAAGAAGTTAAGTAACATGTCCAAGTTCATCCAGCCAAAAAGTGATAGAACTGGAATTTTCATCTAGTCTATTTGAAGACAAGGCATGTTGCTCACTTGCATAACAGGCAGACCTATATTTTAAAGCTGAATAGAGGTGATAGGAAAAAATTTAGCAAAGACCAGAGTCCAACACTGACACTTTCTATTCTAAAAGAAACCCTTGATGTGCAAAGTATTAAGGCTGGATGTTAATTTGAATCAGTGGATCCCTTCATTTTGCAGATCCTGCAGAAGTTAAATGTCACAGTTAAAAATTGGAACCAGCTGATGGTAGATATAGCCAGGATGGGACATCACAGCTCCCCTATTCAACACAGTGCTCTATTTATACAGGGTCTATCTCAACCGATATTCTCAGAACACCTAAAGGCACGTGGCGCATAGACCAAAACCATCTGCTAAGCCTTCTGGCACTAATAGAATGCCATTACTTACAGTTATGGTCAGAGGAATCTGCAAGGTGGTAAATTGCAATGCCACTCTGTGTATTCTCCATAAATGTTACTTTTTCTATCTCTCTCCTGGGTATGATACAACATTTAAAAGACAATAAATATAACAACACTGTGGTAGGCCGTTTACTTACTAAAATGGAAGAATGTGGCCATGGAGAGTCAGAGCACTGTCACCTGGTCGTTTAACACTGCTGCAGGCAAGGGCCCCGGGTGCAGCATTCTCACATTCAGCAGTTGTTGTAGACAAAATGGCCCTGACCGGAGATGTTCACCCAAACTATCCCTTCATATGCACTGCACTATAGAATCTCCAATCTATTTTTTAATTTGTTATTTCTATTAGATACATGTACAAGATAAAGTACAGATGTCTTCCCTATCCCAGGTCCACCCCTACGAATTAGTCTTTACAATTTCTATTTTAGGTTCTTCATCGTCTTACATTTATACCACATGGAATTGGGTTGGTATTTTTGTTCAGTCTGCCTTAGGTGATAGATGTTGACTCTTGCAATGACCAATGGTGATATATATTACTCATGCCACCCTCTTCTCTTCCTAGATTTTGATAACTAACATAATTTTCTAGCGCTCTCTCTCTCTCTTTTTTTTTTTTTCTTTTGAGATGGAGTCTTGCTCTGTCACCAGGCTGGAGTACAGTGGCAAGATCCTGGCTCACTGCAACTTCTGCCCCCCGGGTTCAAGCGATTCTCTTGCCTCAGCCTCCCAAGTAGCTGGGACTACAGACACACGCCACCATGCCCAGCTAATTTTTATATTTTTAGTAGAGATGGGGTTTCACCATGTTGGCCAGGATGGTCTCGATCTCTTGACCTCGTGATCCGCCCGCCTCAGCCTCCCAAAGTGCTGGAATTATAGGCGTGAGTCACCACGCCCAGTCAACTTTCTAGCTCTTCTATTGGTTATCTGTAAATTTTTAATTAATGCTCCTAGAGGAACAGGTTCTCCACACTTTCCCTCTAGCTTTCCTTCTCTTGTTACACTTCCTGCCTTCCATCACAGATGCACTCTCACATGGTCAGGAATGGTAACATTTACATTCTGCTCTGTAACCATAGTAAACCAAAATAACTTATCCTAAATGTTAAAACTAAGCATTTGTATGATAAAAACTGTAACCAGATAATATATTAGAAATATTGTTCTGCTCAGGCTTCATTCTTCTATACTACACATCACATTTCCTAAGCAACTAATTATCATTGTAGTCATTGAGAAGTGGGAAAGGCCAATGTCGTCCTGAGAAACAAGAGGACTGTAGAGGAGGATTTCTCAATCTTGGCTACACATTGGAGTCACTTAGGGAGATTTTTAAAATACTGATGCCTGCTTCCCATCCCCAAAATATCAGACTTCATTGGTCTGGAGTATGGTCTAAGTGGAATTTTGGAAGCTCCCAGGTAATCCCCATTTACAATCAAAGCTGAGAACCACCAATGCAGAAGCAGCTCTATTCAGAAAGTAAAAGTAAATGGAAAGTCTACACCATGGTGTGTCCTTTCTAATGTGGGGCAAAGGCCAAAGACCAGAGGAAGGAGGCCTGTAGATGAGTGGGGCAAAGTGGGGGGAAACCAAAAACTGAGCAGGGGCTTTGCACCCACTTCTTGTTTGGGATTTGGAACATGTGTCCTAGGAGAGTGGCTCCTCCCCCGCTGCCAATAGGCTCAGAGAAGCTGGTGTCTCAGCACCATTAGGCCTGGCTCCTGGAATCTCTTTGTGTTCCCACACTCCCTGAATGGGGAACATGGAAAGTAGCTGATGATGCTGACTGGTGGGTCTGCCTGGGCAGTCACCATGGTGCGGAGCAAGTGACCCTAAGCAGGAGCATCATGTGGAACCGTGCAGGCCATGCAAGGCACATCACTGGAGGTATCACTGATAATAAGCTGTGCCCCCTGGAGTTGTGAGATGTGGAGCTGGCAAGTGCAAGAATCCATCCTCTGGAATCCATCACTGCATTTGCTCCAAGGCCAGAGCCCCCGAGAGGCAGCTCCCAGTCAAGGACTGATCACAGCAGGGATACTAAGACAGGGCTGTTCTTGGCCAAATTTGCCTCAAGGGCATCTGGGTGCTTTGCCAAAACTTCCCTACACTGCACACCTCACAAGCTGCCTTCCCTGCCTCCTTCACTCGGGCTTGCGCTTGAGCTGGGGCTGATGGCTCTCCCAGTGGACTCCAGTACCCTCTTTCTTTCCTCTCACACAGGCATTTCCTTTAATTAACTCCTTGCATTCCCCCAGATAAATCCCATCTTAGCATCTGCTCCTGGCAGGGCTTGGGCTGACCCTCTGCACCTTAGAACAATTTGCACCACTCAGAACCACTGGAGCCTAACATTTTTACCACCGGTTCAACTCTGGACAACTGGGACTTTGCATCTACCTCAGAGATGTCAGGCAGAAGCCAGTTTCAGCCAAACAGTGTGGTTAATTGGCTCATTCTAGAACAGTGGCTTTGTTTTGGCCTCATAAACTCTGACCATGGGCAGCTGGTGCCATTTTATCCCATCAGTGAGTGCTGACAGCTTTAACAAAGAAGGGCCGCATGGTCAACATTTGGTCTCACCATTTCATTGTTCAACAGGGAGAGGACTGCCAGAAACTCGATTAGTACACGCTTCTTCAGATTCCCAGCTCACAAAGCCACCTATGACACCCAGCATCCCTGCATCACCAACACAGTCTCAGCACGGGTTGACTCAAGTCATCCTTTTGAGAAAAGATATTCTGTCCCAAGTGTTGTACATTTAGTCTGCTCAGGAAAACCTTTCCTCACAGCCTGTCACATGTTTGAAATGTATTTTCACCATGTGAAAAGCACTGGCTTGGTTTCTAAAAAGAGAACACCACATTTGTGGAGAAAGGTCTTGGTTTGGAATAGCCCATATATGATTATGCGCTGTGTTGAGAGGGTACTCCAGTTACTGATTTGCCAGAATCCAAATCCTAAAGAATCGGGACTCACAGGGCTTGAAATGTGCTTGGTGCCAAGTGATCGCCAGGGGCTTCTAAATCTTTCCCCTGAAGGGATAGAGGGGATACTGTCTCCCAAACAGACTCTAAGCTCTGAAGGATCCCAAAGACTGGAAGCCAGAATCAGCACACCACATCTTGGAGGTCTTATGAGGGCCATCAGAAACCTCGTGGCTGAACACCTGAGCACACTTTAAAGAGGATAAAGCCCAAAGCGGTTTGATGTAATAAGGTTGTGGTATCACAGTGTTATTTTTTTTTTCTATTCTTAGAACTGGCTTTATTGTTACAATATGCCTGGCACAAAATGTAAATTCTAGAGGGACAATAAGATAAAATGGTAAGAAGACAAAGTACTATTCTTTTATACTCTGTCCCCTGGTTTCTGTGGCTGTGATCAGCGGCATATGCAGAGATAAGAGAGGAGCGATTTTGTACAAAATCCCTGGCAGGGCTTGGGCTGCCAGGGATTTGGGCTACAAAATCCCTGTGGGATTTTGTACACGGAGCAAAATGTCACAAGATGCTGGTCCTTTGGGAGCCCTGCAGCTAAGGGCCTTTGAAGGTCAATTCTGCAATTAGGCTGTGTGGTACTGTACGGGTGACCCACATGCACCAGGACATGTGCCACTAGCCCAACTGGCTCACTCACTCACATGCTCTCTCTCTCCTTTCTCTTCTCTTTTTCTAAGGTGTGATTTTCATAGTAATTTAAATGATTAAGACTTTAATTATAACGAAGCTTAGATGAAGCAAGACCCTCACCCTGGCATTTAAAATCAAGTACAGTAAGAGAAAAATTGGACTTCTGCCATTACCATCTAAGGTTGAGCACGCCAGGAATGACCTGCAAGGATTACAAAGAGATGCCACTGTCTCTCCCAGCAATTTCTTCTAGTTACTGATTTGCCAGAATCTAAATTTGTTTTTCCTCAGTCCACTGCTTCTCTCTGAGAATGTGGCTCCTTTGGGAATGCTGAGTTTTTCAGTAGGATGGGCAGCAGAAAGAATGTTACAGAGCAAGGCAGGGGTGCTGTTTCTGTCTCCTGCTCCATAGCATGCTTTTATGATTTTTTTTTTTTTTTTTTTTTTTTTTTTTTTTTTTTTTTGAGACAGAGTCTTGCTCTTATCACCCAAGCTGGAGTGCAGTGGCAAGATCTCAGTTCACTGCAACCTCCGCCTCCCAGGTTCAAGTGATTCTCCTGCCTCAGCCTCTTGAGTAGCT
>NW_016812016.1:2358286-2369599 GCF_001698545.2 Rhinopithecus bieti
GGGAGTTATACATGATATAAATGATGAATTGATGGGTGCTGACGAGTTGATGGGTGCAGCACACCAACATGGCACAAGTATACATATGTAACAAACCTGCACGTTATGCACATGTACCCTAGAACTTAAAGTATAATAAAACAAAACAAAACAAAACAAAACAAATGAGAGGTTTTCCCTTGGTTTGGAGTATAGCCTTTTACTCAGAACAATGATAATCACAATAATTAATATTGATTGAGAGTTTACTATATCCCTGGCACTACTGCCAGAACTTTACGCATGTTAAATCATATCACCCCTATAAACAACCTGCTGAGGTACGTGCTATTATGATCCCCATTTACAGATGCGGAAACCAAGTTAAACAACTCGTTCACGGCTCATTGGAGAACAACCTGTCTGCAAACTAAGAGAGTCTGGCTTCAGAATTGGGCTGGCTGTTAGCCTCACTGCCAGGATACTTGTTCACCTCACCCAGGGACAAGGTCATGTACTGAGTTGCCAGGGGCTGAAGCAATTTCTATTAAAAATAAATCTTCAGCCTTGAATCAGACAAACGAAGGTCTGGATCACTGTGTGCAATCTATATCCACGGTTTGAGAGAGAAGTTGGCAAATCTGACTTGCTTAGAAGTACATAGTCAAATGATGAAAGGTTTGGAAACCATGTAGTATGAGAGACGTTTGAAATAGCTGAGATAATTTAAACAACTAACCAGAAGACATTATAGGGGGCGCTATATGAAGGCTTTGCCTTCAAAGACTTAGGAGACTCTTGCCATACAGGCCAGGTTCATTTTAGTTCCCTCTGCAGAGCAAAGCTGGGATGAGTCAGCAGATACGTCAGGAAAATCAGGTTCATTTGTAACACTCAATCTTTGAGGATAAAAGAACTCCTGTGAAAGGTAGTGAGCTCCCCATCATGCCTGTCCCTTGACAGAAGCCACAGCATCAGCTGGGAAGGAAATCATTAAGGCTTTGTGCATCACAGTGGGAGGCTGAACTAGGTCACCTCCAGGTTCCAACTGTGAAACGTATAGAAAGTTGGGT
Organism: Rhinopithecus bieti; assembly: GCF_001698545.2. Classification (NCBI taxonomy): domain Eukaryota; kingdom Metazoa; phylum Chordata; class Mammalia; order Primates; family Cercopithecidae; genus Rhinopithecus; species Rhinopithecus bieti. The sequence goes on from NW_016812016.1 coordinate 2,359,339, forward strand.
GATTACAAGTTAAAATGGTAAGTTACAATTCGGTACATAACCTCTCGAGTGTCATACTCTGTTAGCCACAGCCCCTCAGAGCAGCTCACAGGGGAAAAGGGTAGGGTGGAAAGAATGCTGGGTCACAAGTTAGATTACAAATGTCAGGGCCTTGCTCCACCTACTGAACATATGACCCTGGTCAGGTATATTTTACTCCTCATATGCTTAATTCCTGCAACTTCAGTTTGAAGAAAAGTAGATACCATTGTTTTGAAAATTTTTTAAATATTATTTTACTGTGCCTAAAATCTTTTAAGCATCAGTTATTTGAAAAATGGAATAAACAAAAGTTTTCCTGCCCCTAGCACTATGGCAGTGGTGAAAGTGTTAGATAAGAAGCCTTCTAGAAGATGACCTCTGCACATTTTCTGGACACTGTGGTATCAGGTTTGCTAATAGTCCTTTGCCTCACTGTATGTTGTTACAAAGTGAAGGTGTTGTCAGCAGTTTCTTTTCTTCTAAGTCTTTCCTATTCTGCACCAATGCAACTGGTTTCTGTGGTTCAGAACTGCCTCGTTGACTGGGATATCCTAGTTTCTTTAGGCCTACTGTATTCAAAGCAATAATAGTGAAACTCTACTGTAATTTATCATTCTCCTATGCAAAACAAACATTTATAAAATGCAGCTACATTTCTGTGTTACCTATAGAAAATGTTCACCCTGCTTGTATATTTTTGTAAGCCAATTTGTACTTCAAACATTATGTCATATTTTTCAGACAGCAATAAATTAATTCATAAGTATTTGGAGTCTGCTTCGCAAGCCAATTCCATGTCATACCACTGCTCAGAACACACGTCCCATGTTTTACAAGTAATTTTCCTCTAAGTTGTGATTGTAATGTCCTCTAATGGTACAGTAGATGTATAATCTTTAATATAGGCATATCTCCATACCTAGGCATCACTGTTCAAAGAGAAGCTGATTAGTGTACTTGAGACAAAAATAGGTCATTCTAATCAAATGATGGCATTGGTTCCTTTTATTTGAAAAAGATGGTAGTAGATTTACAAAAGTAATTCCCCTTTTACCCAAATCTTAGTAATGAGAAACTAGACCTGAGAACACACTTAATCATCCTGTTACCCAACACCTGAGCCTCCGAGCCTCCCACTTGAAAGCACGGGGAAAATACACATCACACAATTCCAGGGAGAGCCTGGGCCCCTCTCTTAACATCCCACCAACAATCTGCTTCACACACTTAAGCTCTACTCCACTTCATTTCAATAAAAATAGAGTTTAATTCGGTCTCAAAACAACTTGCTTTTTCCCAAGTATGGGGAAAAAGGGCTTGGGCTGTGGGATCAACTACTGCAATACATATGGCTATTCAGGAATCAAGGGGGTTCACCATCACTCAAAGGTGGGGTGCAACTCTGTATTGCAGTTAATTAATTTAGACTTCATATGAACTGCCTGAACTACAAAGAAAGCTGGCCAGCTAGCTTCCAACAACCAAAGGATAAAGAAAGGAATGAAAAGGCTAAGAGACTTAGCAAACAAACTGTTGGCCATTTGAGAGTAATTTAAGGCTACCCAAAAATGGCCCCTTGATTGAAATCAATTAAAAGGAACCAACTGACCCCCTGATGAGTGAGAGCCTAAATATCCCACCTACTCAAGAATGGTCCAAATAGAGTCCCAAAGCCCTGGAGGCCTTATGAATATTCTGAGAATTTAAAGTGCCTAAAGAAGGAGGGATGGGCGGAGGAGAGGGTCTTTGCTTCTAAATAATAGTGGCTCTCCTGTGGTTACCCTTAGCCTTCCAGGATTCGCTTGTTCAAGCTCTTCATTGAAATTGCTCAGGTCTTTAACTGATCTCCCTTAAGGACTCAAAAGCCTTAAGCTAATTACACTTGGCTGAGATATGCTTGATGAGATGGGAAAAACATAAAGCTTTTGAAAGGGTGAAAATCTCAAACCATCTGCTGGTGGTGTTACTGAGAGAACAATGGGGGAAAAGGAAGAGGGCAGCTAGCCAGAGTGGAAAGGTACAGGATTTCTTTAATTACTGGGTCAATGAGATCATTACTCCTTGGAATGTTGGGAAAGGCAGGACACAAGCTTAGAGAGCTAGGCAACAACAACTGTGCTTGGTGAATAAGCAGAGCCAAAGATCAGCCACAAAAAGAAGACACGTTGTGAGGGAGAAAAGGAGAATTAGGTCAGCTGGGTTTAGAAAAGCATTTTTGATTAGAAATCACAGGTAGTTTATGGAAAGCAAAAATAAATGCTCCTAAGTTGGAATTAGGTTTCAGAACAACCTCTGTACTTTTTTTCTGATTATCTCTGGTCCTCAAAGGCAACTGCAGATGGAGCCCCGGTGAAGTGCGCTCTCTCTGATGTTGGTAAGCCAGTTGCTTCTGTTATACTTGGCAATCCAGGTGAACAGCCTGCATTTAGCTTTCAGATCAATGCCCCAGGTGTTGATTCAATATGGCAAACAGCTTATGTGTGTTGCTCTAAAGGCCCTGTTCAGCTTCGCCTTTTTTCTTTTCTTATTAAAATAAGCCCCTCATATTCCGCTGAGAAAACGTTGGATTTTGGAAGACAAACTGACTTAAATCAGATAGGGCTGCTAAAGCAGAGTTAATTTTACTTTGTGCGGGGAACTCCTGCGATTAAGCAGGAGTTATGCCCCGATCCTATTTCCGCTCTTTTTTCAACCTTTGTGGAGAGAAGGCCATCTTCCTTCACATGACTCCTTCTCGTTTCTATGACTGAAGACGAGTAAAACTACGAAAATGATGGGGAAATTTGTATCTTCATTTTCCCCCCTTACATCCTGTTCATTAAAATGAGGAAGGAACGACTGTAAGGTATATGGATGTGCTTTGCTCAAGAATAGGCCGAGGCGGACATCCAGGCCTGCATGACTGAGTGAGTTTAGGGCGCAGGTGTATACTCCACTTGTTACATAACCTGTTTAAGTTCATACTTGGCTCTGAGTCACTATTGTCTGTAAAAAGTATTACTGCCCTGCTGATGATGGACAGGCGCTCTTGCACTGGGGCCCAGAGAAAGAGAGAGAGTACTTACTGCAAGACGGAGAGAAGGGAGCCATGGCTTGCACTCCTACCCAGAGAGAGAAAGAGTTAAGCTGCTCACACTGTTAAGGGAGAGCTGGTATTGCAGGCCGGCGTGCAGCTGTGTGTGGGAGTTGGCTGCTGACAGGGGCTGCGGAGCCGGAGCAAACAGCCGAGATAAAGGCAGAGAGTATAAGAGAGCTAGTGTGAGAGAGCTGCTGATAAGAGAGCTGCTAAATAAAATTACTTTTCACCTGCCTACAGCCCCCTGAGTGTTCTTTCAGCCATCTGCCCATCCACCCACTCCCATCGGACCTCAGGTGGGGCTGGAACCTCACCCTGAGCATGACATTTGGAGTAGTCGTGGCCCTGGCATAACAAGGACCCTTTGGTACTATACATGATTTTGTATACACAACTCCAATATATGCTGCTCAGAATGCACTTTGAGTACCCCAGGGCTGCTTTCCAATAAACAAACACAGTCCTTGGCTCTGTATTCTTCTAACCTAGGCATGCAGTCTCTGTGTTTCCTTGTCCATATCACCTGCCCCTGTGGGAGAAATGCGTTGTGCAATGAGCACAAAGAAGGCATGTATGGGAAGAGAGGCTTATCAGTGGCTGATCTCCGACACACTGTGGGTTGGAGTCAGGAAGAGGTCCCCATCCTTACCACAGTTACCCTAATGCCCTGTGTCTCAGGTGCAGGTACTGGGGGTCCTGATGCTAAAGGAGCATCTTCTCCCACAGTGGCAGTTGTGAGCCAGCTGGTTTGGATAATGAGGGCTTTGCCAGTGGTTCTCAAGCTGTGGTCCTTGGCCAGCAGTACCACCATCACCTGGGAACTCATTAAAAATGCAAAATTTTGGCCGGGCATGGTGGCTCAAGCCCGCAATCCCAGCACTTTTGGAGGCCGAGGTGGGCAGATCATAAGGTCAGGCGTTCAGGACCAGCCTGGCCAATATGGTGAAACCCCGCCTCTGCTAAAAATACAAAAATTAGCCGGGCGTGGTGGTGCTCGCCTGTAATCCCAGCTACTCAGGAGGCTGAGGCAGGAGAACCGCTTGAACCCAGGAGGTGGAGTTTGCAGTGAGCCGAGATCACGCCACTGTACTCCAACCTGGGCAACAGAGTGAGACTCTGTCTCAAAAAAAAGCAAAATTTTGCCTGCCATCTCCAGATCTACTGAACCAGAAACTTGGATGGGGCACTGAAAGCCATGCTTTAACAAGGCTTCAGGTGATTTCGTGCACATTCAACTTGGAAAGCCTCTGCCCTCACTTTGGGCTACACCTGGAGGAGCTAGGGTTACAGGCAGACCAAGCAGTATTAGGCAGCCTGTTGCCAGGAAGGTCTGGACCATGAGCCTCCAAACTCTGCTTCTTTGCTTTCTATTGTTTTCACTGTCTTGTCTCTAGGATATATAAATGTGAATTCCTGCGTATAACACAAGAGATGCACACACACACATACACACACACACACACACACACACACACGGTTCAAACTTTCATAAAGTCCTAATATTCTAATAGAGAAACCAAACCACAGCAATTATTGTATAAGAAATATACTTGAAGGGGAGCTCAGGAAGTTGTACTTTTAGCAAGTTCCTAGATGATGCCGAAGCTACTGGTCCAAGGAACACATTTTAAGAACTTCCATCCAGATGAATCTGTTTTCACTACTGAGGGCTTAGCTTCCCCTCGAGGGTTGAGATTGCTTTTGTTTTTGTTTTTTCTATTTTGTGTTTGTTTGTGCCCCAGCCCCGAGTCCAGCGTCTTGTACATATTCATGCCGAATTTTTTTTTTAATTAATAAACATCCTTGAAAGTGCAACTGAGGAGACTCAGAAGGAGGGTATTCTGTTTGCCTACCCCTCTGTGAATCATCTTTGCCTCATCACCAACCAAAATAAGACAGTGAGAAAGTCTAAGATTTTCAAAAGAAATGTTCTAAATTGGGGTGCAAAATACTAGAGTAGTGGTAGAGGTAATGTACTAGTTTCTACTTGCTGGAGTCAATTACCACAGACTTAGTGGCTTCACATAAAGCAGACTGATTTTCTTACCAGTCTGGAGGCCGGATGTCTGAAATGGGTCTTCTTATGAGGCTAGCATCAAGGTGTCAGCTGAGCTATGTTCCTTCTTGAGGCCTTGGGAAGAATCTGTTTGATTACCTACTACGGTTTCTAGAGGCCCCCTGTATTCCTTGTTTCATCGCCTCCTTCCACCATCTTCAAAGCGAGCAGCATAGCATCTTCGAATCTCCATCGCTCTCTTGTTGTCTCTCCTCCGCCTCTACCAACGCATCTCCTTCCCTGTCACTGACTCTCCTGCTTCCCTATTTGCTTATAGATATACTTGTGATTATACTGGGCTCACCTGGACACTCCAGGATATTCTTCTCTTCTCAAGTTCCCTAACTTAATTACATCAGCGTTGTCTCTTTTCCTGTGTAATGTAACACATGGACAGGTTCCTGGGATTAGGACAAGCACACCTTTGGGGGACCATTGTTCTGTCTACTCCAGGCAATTAAAAACAGTAACCCTTAATGTTCCCTTCAACCCCACATTTTATTTGGTGACTGGACTAAAATTTTTACTCCTTATTATAGGTGATAAAATAGTAAGATACCTTCTGGATATGTTCCTGCATTGTCAGAGATTACTTTTTGAGATCTACTTACAGAGTATCTCTTAAAGAGGTAGACTTTGGAGATATGAAATATACATATTTATGTATACACACACATATATACATACATACAGACACATTATATTATATAACTATATTTATCTTGTCTAATATTTATCCGATCTAATTACTAGATGTTATGCAAGTTTTGTTTTCTGATTGCATAAGGTTTTCTATAATAATTTGTTAATGGGAAAAATAAGGGTAATGTAACAAAGTGTAAAATATTGGTTATATTAATTTTGAAAAGTACTCCCTTACATTGAAATTATGTGACCATATCTTAATATATTATGAACCATGAACCTCTTAATCCTGAATATTTTTACTTTATGAACTGTGTTTGTAGGTTTATGAAACAAAAGAACAGATGAAGTAAATTATGTTTAAAGTTTGAGGAACAAACTAAATATGACAAGTGGAAAAAAAATTCTCCTTTGAAATTTTCTTTCAGAAGAAATATCTATTTTTTCCCTTTTCCCCATTTCTCTGCAGTTTCCCAAAACTAGGTTCCATTAAAATGAAGGTTAATAAACTATGACAACATCTTTGAAAAATGAACTCGTGCTTCTGTGTAAAAAATTTCAATTCGAACAATGGGATAATATTATTGGTTAGAAACGTGACTGATTCATCTTGACAACGTTTCCTTCGAAGTTTCACAGTGAAATCAAGCAATCACATACAACCAATCCAAACCCCTTGCTATTGTTCAAATGCTTGCCTCCCTTTTCCTCTTTTTTCTTAATCATTGCAGCAGATGTCATAAAATAAATGTAGTGAAACACTCAAACAGCAAGTTCCCTAATTGTTTCCATCTTGATTATAAAAACACATTGAAAGGTAAATCCTCATGGTGAAATAAATGAAAAAAATAATTAACATTCAAAGTACTCCTTATACCACCTGCTTTTTATGTACTGTGCTGAAATGAAGGCACCTGATGTATAAAGAGTAATGAAAAGAAATTGAGTTTCCTTCTGAAGCAGGGAGAAAAGTAGCACTTACATTTGAATCCAAATCAAAATGGATATATCTTTTGCACAATCAGTGGGATCTGGAAGTTCTTGCACCTGATGTGAAGTGGTTAACTCTAATCCAAATGCAGTATGTATGTCATCCAAAACTTATGACATAATAGTTTGTGGCTTTTCGCTTACTAAAATAAAGTCTTTTATTTAAATATTGAGCCTGTATTCCAACCACAGTATAAATGTACAAATTATATTTTGGGTTGACAATATTTTGGTTTTTACAAAAAATGTATACATAAACATCCTTATTATTACAATCACTATCTACTCCACATACATTATAGATTAGACTTGTACTTGTTACTTCTGTCACTGAAATGGTCTTTCTGTCTGAATGTTTATGATTAGGATCTTTAGTTCACAGTCATAATTCAAGTCTGACCTGTAGTATCCTAAGAGAAGGCAAAGATCAGTTCATGGGAAGGTAGGCAGAACCCTCCCTACTTTAAGTACTGTATGTACAGTGGCAAAAAAACTGTACTTAAAGGAAACTTAAACTTTTATTCTAAGATTGAAAAAGCCAAACAAAATGAGACTGATCAGATAAAGCCAAGTCAAAGTAAGGGAGTAGGCTTCTGAGTACAGGATTGTAGGGATTACTCCATTCCACTTCTGGCCTGAAATACTTGAGGCCCAAGACATGCTGCTTTGGGGCCCCTTTAAAGGCAGCTGACATCAGAGGTCACCATTTTCTTCCAATCTATCAGGTTGGGGAGGGATGCAAACACAGCAAAGACTATGCTTACAGAAGGGTATGGCACTGTGAGAATAAATCCATGTTTCCATGGAAACATCTCAAGTATATGCATGCATGTCTATGTGTGTTGACAAAGATTCATAATTTGAGAGTTATTGCATGAAATGAGGGAATTCACATTCAGGGTAACATTGAGTTTTATATAAACAGACTGGGGCTCAGCAGTATTTTTCTATAAAGGGCCAGGTAGTAAATGTCCTATGTTTTGCATGTTCTAAGAAAACTTTATTTATTTCATATAATCCCATATGAATTCTATACCAAATGCTGGCAGAGTGCAATAACCATAATAATTTTGGGTTCTTATTGACTTCAGTCTGTAAAATGACATGGAAAACACAGGAATCAATGATGAATCAAATCATTTGTCTGATTCTAGTTGGCAGTGAGTCTCCACACTCCTTGGCATGGCCAGAAAGGCCATGCATGCTCCCACTCTAACCCTGGGTTTTCACCCGTCACCTCTATTTTAATAATCCCACTTCACCATTCTAGCTTTTATTGACAGCTTGGGCTGCCAAAAGAGAGCAAGGGTGGCTAAACTTATACTAGACAAAATAGACTTTACCTAAAAAATAGTCACAAGAGACTAGAAAAGGTCATTGTAATAATAAAGGAATCAATTTATCAAGAAGATAGACAATTGTATGTATTCATGCACCAAACATCAGAACATCTAAATATAGAAAGCAAATACTAATAGAACTGAAAGGAGAAATAAACAGCAATAAAATAATAGTAGGAGACTTTAAAACTCCACTCTCAGTGATGGATAGATTACCCAGAAAGAAAATCAATAAAGAAACAACAGATTTGAACAACACTATAGAGTGAATGAACCCAACAGACACCTAACATTCCATTCAATAGCAGCAAAATACATATTCTTTTCAAGCACACACAGAACATTCCCTAGGATAGATCATATGTTAGGCCATAAAACAAATCTTAAGTTCATTGAAATCATGTCAAGTGACTTTTCTCATCACAAATGTATAAACTAAAAAACAATAACAGGAAGAATATTAGAAAATTCACAAATATATGGAAATTAAATAACACAGTCCTGAACAACCAATAGGTCAAAAAAGAAATCACAAAATTAAAAGAATCTTGAGACAAACAAAAATAGAAACACAATATACCAAAACTTACAGGATGCAGCAAAAGCAGTTCCAAGAAGAAAACTTAGAGTTATGAATGCCTACGTTAAGAAAAAAGATATCAAATAACCTAACTTTACACTTTAAGGAACTAACAAAGGAACAAAGCACAAATTAGTAGAAGAAAAAATAATAAAAAATTAGGACAGAAATCTCTAACCTCTCAAGAAATCTCTCATTTCTAATGAAATAGAGAATAGAAAACAATACAAAAGATGAATAAAATGAGCTTTTAAAAAAATTAACAAAATTTACAAACTTTTAGCTGACTAAAGAAAAAAGATGACTCAAATGAATAAAACTACAAATGAAACAGTGATGTCACAAGTGATATCAAAGAAATACAAAGGATCATAAGAGACTACTATGAACAATTATAATGAACAAATTGGATAACATAAAAAAATGAATAAACTGCTAGAAGCATACAATCTAACATGACTGAATCATGAAGAAAAAGAATATCTGAATAGACTAGTAATGAGTAAAGAGATTGAATCAGTAGTCAAAAAACCTCCCAATAAAGAAAAGCCCACAACCAGATTACTTCATTGGTGAATTCTACCAAACATTTAAAGAGGAATTAATGTCAATCTTACTTAAACTCTTCCAAACAAATTGAAGAGAAGGGAACACTTCCAAATTCATTTTATGAGGCCAGCATTACCTTGATACCAAAGCTAGGTAGGAACACAATAAGAAATAAAAATTAAAGGCAAATATCCTTGATGAAAATAGATACAAAAAATTCCAACAAATTACTAGCAAATTCAACAGCAGTTTAGAAGGACGGAGGGATTTACATCTGGAATTCAAGGATGGTTCAACATATGGAAATCAATAAATCTGATATATCACATTAACAAAATGAAGGATAAAAATCATATGATCATCTGAATATATGCAGAAAAAGCATTTGAAAAAATTAACCATCCTTTCGTGATTAAAAAAAATAAAACTCAACAATTTGAGTATAGGAGGAATGTACTCCAACACAATAAAGGCCATATATGACAAGCCCATAGCTGTCATCATACTTAATGGTAAAAAGCTGAAAGCTTTTCCTCTAAGGTCAAGAACAAGACAAAGATGCCCCTACTCACCACTTCTATGCAACATGGAACTAGAAGTCCTAAACAAAGCAATTAAACAAGACAAAGAAATAAAAGGCATTCAAATCAGAAAAGAAGAATTATGATTGTCTCTATTTGTAGATGATATAATCTTATTAAAAACCTTACAGACTCCAACAAAAAAGTGTTAAAACTAATAAATTCATTAAAGCTGCAGAATTCAAAATCAACATACAAAAATCAGGTGCATTTCGGCCGGGCGCGGTGGCTCAAGCCTGTAATCCCAGCACTTAGGGAGGCCGAGACGGGCAGATCACGAGGTCAGGAGATTGAGACCATCCTGGCTAACACGGTGAAACCCTGTCTCTACTAAAAAAAAATACAAAAAGTAGCTGGGCAAAGTGGCGGGTGCCTGTAGTCGCAGCTACTCGGGAGGCTGAGGCAGGAGAATGGCGTGAACCC
>NW_016812016.1:2369702-2443613 GCF_001698545.2 Rhinopithecus bieti
ATCAACATACAAAAATCAGGTGCATTTCGGCCGGGCGCGGTGGCTCAAGCCTGTAATCCCAGCACTTAGGGAGGCCGAGACGGGCAGATCACGAGGTCAGGAGATTGAGACCATCCTGGCTAACACGGTGAAACCCTGTCTCTACTAAAAAAAAATACAAAAAGTAGCTGGGCAAAGTGGCGGGTGCCTGTAGTCGCAGCTACTCGGGAGGCTGAGGCAGGAGAATGGCGTGAACCCGGGAGGCGGAGCTTGCAGTGAGCTGAGATCCAGCCACTGCACTCCAGCCTGGGCGACAGAGCGAGACTCCGTCTCAGAAAAAAAAAAAAAAAAAAAAAAAAAAAAATCAGGTGCATTTCTATGCACTAGCAATGAATATCTGAAAATGAAATAAAGAAAACTATACATTTATAGTAGCATCAAAAATAATAAAATACTTAGGAATATATTAAACCAAGGCAGTGAAACATCTGTATATGAAAACTGCAAAGCATTGATGGGAAAATGATTTAAGACACAAATAAATGTAAAGGTATTCCATACCTATGAATCAAAAGAATTAATATTGTTAAAATGCCCAAATACCTAAAACAATCTATACATTCAGTGTAATCCCTATCACAATTTCAAGGGCATTTTTCACATAAAATGAGAAAACAATCCTAACACTCATATGGAAATACAAAATATCCCAAATAGCCAAACCTTTTTTTTCTTTTTTGCTTCACACTTACTGACATCACACTTACTGATTTCAAACTACATTACAAAGCTATAGTAATCAAAACAGTATGGTACTGGCACAGCAACAGACACACAGACCAATAGAACAGAATTGAGAAGCCCAGAAATAAACCCATGCATACAAAGTCAACTAATACTTGACAAGGTAGTCAAGAACACAGAACGGCAAAAGGATAGTCTCTTTAATAACTGATGCTGGGAAAACTGGATACCCAGATAGAAAAGAATAAAATTATACCTCTGTCTTATACCACTCACAGAAATTAACTTGAAATAGATTAAAAACTTAAATGTAAGACCTGAAACTGTAAAACTCATATAGAAGACATAGGAAAAAAGCTTCTTGATATTGGTCTTGGCAATGATTTTTTGGATATGACATCAAAAGCACAAGTGACAAAAGCAAAAATAAATAAACAGATTTTCTAAATAAACTAAAAAGCTTCTGCACAGAAAAGGAAATAATCAACAAAGTGAAAAGGCAACACATAAAATGGGAGAAAATATTTGTAAACCATATATGTGATAAGGGGTTAATATCCCAAACATATAAGAATTATAATAAAACAGATTATCTGATTTAAAAAAGAAAATCTGAATAGTCAAAAAGTAAGTAAAGAGTTTGAGTCAGTAATCAAAAACTTCTCAACAAGGAAAAGTCCAGGGCCAGATTAATTTGCTGGTGAATTATACCAAACATTTAAAGAAGAATTAATGCCAATCTTACTCAAACTCTTTCAAAAAAATTGAAGAGAAGGGAAGACTTCCAAATTCACTTCATGAGGCCAGCATTATGTTGATATCGAGACCTGAATAGACATTTTTCCAAAGAAGACTTATGAATGGCCAATAGGTATGCTGAACATTACTAATCATCAGGGAACTGGAAATCAAAATCACAATTAGATATGACCTCACGCTTGTTAGGAAGACTTTTTTCAAAAAGGCAAGAAAGAGCTAACAAGTGTTGGTGAGGGTGTGGAAAAAAGGGAACCTACACTGTTGACAGAAATGTAAATGAGTACAGCATTATGGAAAATAGTATCGAGGTTCCTCAAAAACTTAAAAATAGGATTACCAAACGATCCAGCCATCCCACTTCTGGCTAGATATCTGAAGGAAGGAAAACCAGTAGCTTGATGTCTGTACTCTCATGTTCATTGCAGCATTATTCATAATATCCAGGACACAGAAACAACCTAAGTGCCCATAGATGCATAAATAAATAGAGAAAAATGTGACACACACACATACACACACACACATATATCTCACATTTGCATACATGTGTACAATGCAATATATATGTATAATGGAATATTACTCAGTCATAAAAAAGAGGAAATCCTGCCATTTGTGACAACATGGATGAAACTCGAGGGCATTATGCTGAGTGAAATAAGACAAAGACAAACACTGTGTGATTTCATTTATATGAGGAATCTTAAAAGTTAAAAAAAAAAAAAAAAAAAGACTTCTATCCTGAGCTCTACGCTTGGAATGAGCCCAGCAGTGGCTTTGTCTGTCTTCCTCAGTTTTAGTGCTAGTGTCTATATAATTTCTGGCACATAGAACATGTGCATTAAAAACATTTGTTGAACGTATGAATAAAACCATTTACAACTTTCTTAGTTATGCAATGTGCGGTAGGGTAATGGTGGACTGATGTGCTAGCAAGGATCCCTCTGCTAGTCATTAGAGGTAGCAGAAAAAAAAATAACTTTACTCAATTATATCACTTGTAATCATGTTTCCATTTTCTAGTCTCAGTGTAGTAGTTTTCATTGTGAAATAAATACTATATTTCCTAATATAAAGTACACTGCTTTCACATCTTAACATCTTTGAAATAGTGAATTGTTACAAAATTTTTGTTGGTCAGGACATGATGATACAATTTATCATACCCATATAGGCATTAGCATCAAAACCAAAAGTACTCAAACTTGCAGAATGAGTTTCAACGACTTGGGTTAAAATCTCTGAAAAATAATAAATATGGAGGGAGTTGGTGAATCAGGAGTGTTTTAACAGCCTCTAAGTAGAAGCAAGCAAGAAAAAATAGGCTAACTTTATATGATAGCAAGACAGACTTAAGTCTTAAGAGACTTACAAGCCAATGAGTTTTAAATTCTTTATGAATTCTCTTAAATTCTGAACCATCAAAGATATTGCAAGAGGACAATATTGCATAATAAAATCAGATATTGATGACTTTGATTGAAAGTGATTTAGAAGTAGGACCCTGAATCTGAAGTTTTAGCAATACTGTAACTAATTCCTTTAGCCTAAAATTTTCTTTCTATGTATTCTCAAGGGTGATATATGAAAAAGTTCTACATCTTGTTCAAAGAGTTTTTTAAAACATATAAAATAAAAATCCTAAATGATAAATTATTGTGTCTTACTTTAATAAGCAAGATTTTAGAAAATTTATGAATAATACATAAAATAATGGCACATCTTACAATTGAGGCATCTTAGAAGTACACCTTCATCTATAGTGTGGGTACAACTATATTAGATGTAGAATAGCAGTACTTGCCATAAAGCAATAGCAAGTAAACTACAACCTCAGATGAAATTGGAAGCTACTGCCCTACTCTGATACTATCTTAGTATTTTGTCACCGTCTATCAAATATATCAAATAGTGAACAATAACAAATAAGTGAGGTGGTAAACAGGTATAAAAGAGCAGTTTTAGGCTGGGCATGGTGGCTCACCCCTGTAATCCCAGCACTTTGGGAGGCTGAGGTGGGTGGATCATGAGGTCAAGAGATCGAGACCATCCTAGCCAACATGGTGAAACCCCATCTCTACTGAAAATACAAAAATTAGCCAGGCATGGTGGCACGCACCTGTAGTTCCAGCTACTTGGGAGGCTGAGGCAGGAGAATTGCTTGAATCCAGGAGGTGGAGGTTGCAATTGACTGAGATCGCGCCACTGCACTCCAGCCTGCCAATAGAGCAAGACTGTCCCCCCCCAAAAAAAAAGAAAAAAAAAAAAAGGCAGTTTTGCCTTCAGTATACTGTCAAGAAAAATTGTCTAAGACTTGACAATGGATAAAAGAGATCCCTGGATGTCACTGTGGTGGAAGGTTGGGTGTTGCCCTCCAGACTCTCTGGGATTATCTGGTTCTTGTAGTAATGAAAATGAGATTTGTTCATATCAATGAAAATGAATTTTGTCTGATAGAAAGAAAGGATATGTTGTATTGTCCTGTATGATATTAGCCAGTTTGGAAATTTTCAGTGCTCCTGAACTGTGTGTGTTTGTATGGATATATTCAGTGTTTCTGAATGTGTATATATTGTGGATCCATGTGTATATCCATATAGCCATAATTCAAAACCAATATACAGTCATGCATTGGTTAAGATGAAGATACATTCTGAGAAATACGTTGCTAGGTGATTTCATCATGCAAACATCATAGAGTGTACTTACACAAACCTTGATGGTATAGCCTACCACATACTGAGATTAGATGGTATAGTCTATTGCTCTTAGATTATAAACCTGTACAGCATGTTACTGTGCTGAAGACTGTGGATAATTATAACACAATGGTAAGTATTTGTGTCTAAACATATCTAAACGTAGAAAAGGTAAAGTAAAAATGTAGAATCCATAATCTTATGGGACCACCATGACATATATGGTCTGTTATTGATAAAAAGTCACTGTATAGTTCGGCAGAGAAGAATAACAAGTTCAACATTTAAAGACAGAATTCCACTTATGCGAGTGATCTTTTGTTTTTGCAAATTACTTTGATAAGCCATGTGGTTTGATAAGCCACATGGTTGTAGAATCATATAACTCAGGGCAAGACCAGAAGGACATAGGCATGATACAAAGTTAAACTGTAAATGAAACTGGAGTGTTAAGAAGGGCAAGAAATCAAGAAGACAAAGGGTGATACAGGATGTAGCTGGATGCTGGAGACTTAGAAGAGATGGTCTCTGAAAATTCCCCACATGGGCATGCACAAGTTAATAACAAGTTTTGATGCTAACATTCACTTAAACCCACACACATCCTTGAGTTTGTGGTACTGAACGGAGTGAAGGGATGAGAGGTGGTAGTGGTGTCTGAGTGGGAGCCATAGTGAGAACTAGAGACAGCTTAGGATAAAAAGGAAAGGCAAAGGCTGAAGTGAGAAGTCACCAGAGGCAGGAGCTTGGAGCCTGAGAGTAGAAGACATAAACCCGACAGCAAAGAATTCTCAGAGATATTGGAAGGGATCATAGATTTCTCCTAACATGAAAAATGGAGGTTCGGGGCAATATTTTTCGAAATCTTTAAACACAAGATGATTGCAGCAAGCTAGAGGATTTAAACAAATTCAAGAGGCCTGCATAACTTTCTTACTGGGTAGATACATATGAACTTTATACATGTATAATCTAACTTTACACACGTACACATGCATATATGCTATCCATACCAACATTATTATGGTAGCAGTGAATATACCTTTTATTCTTCTATATTTTTTAACTTTAAAATTATAGGTCAGTTATGCAGCATAATTTGAATGAACTGGTTCTATATGTTTACATTGCATAGATAGAGACATGTAGAAAACTTAAGCAATTTAGCTTAAAACTTTATAATTTTTATGTTCAAGATACTTAACCAATATGAGGAATTTCATTAGACACTAAAATATTCATAAAACCCAAACAAAGACCAACATTTTAAATTTAATGGATATCCTAAAACATAATTTTGGTTGTTGAATTCCAGATTCAAAATGTTATTAAAAAAGAAGAAAACAAATGGTAAAACTGCCCTAGAAAACTAAATAATGGTGCTACTACTATGAATAACAGGGCATTACTAAACTTGATTTCATTTGAAAAGAGATACAAAGACTTTCTGAAAGTAGAATGTTCCAGTAAGTTTGTTACTTAAGATGCAAGTGTATACAGTATTTTGCATGAATCAAAAATATGCCTAAGCAATGACTCTTTATAGCCAAGAACACAGCTTGTATATGAAGGCCCAAGTGTTAGGTATTCTATTCCCAGGGACATGTCCATTGTGCTATGGTGTAATACGCAGGTATTCTGTGTATGGCAACATTGCTAGTGCAAGGTCTGCTTTTCAAGGAGAGAAGAAAGGGCTCTGCCAGCGATGTAAGAATCCTATGAGAAATGGAAAACACCAAGGGCTATACAGGGGTCCTTTGTAGATGAGATAAACCTCTAATGGATTTGATTGGTAGAAGCAGAAGAGAAAGTCACTCACTTGCTATGTGTTCACTGAAAGATGAAATCGTAGCCAGAGGAGTTGCAAAAAAAGATGTTTCCCACATGGACTGAGAAAGATGGTGATGGAAATCCAGCTTGGTTCTGAGCGGAGTTTCTGTGTAAACCCACCTTGAGCTAAAAGGCATTCCCCTCCCTCCTTAAAGTATCTTCAGGGAGTAATTAGCTGTCCAATCATTGGTAAGCCCTAATATATTTGGGTGATTTTTTTTTTTGCCTGGCCTAGGGCACCTCTATATTTTTATCAATAGGGTACAATAACTAAAACTGAGGAAAACCTATGATTTCAGCTTTCAGCATGGCTGACCATTGGCTCCCATGCCATCACTCTTGTTGCATCAAAAATGTGGTCCTTCAGAGTTGGCCTTCTAAGAAAATTTATAAAACTGGAGAACCTTATAACTGCAATTTTGAGTTCATGCCCCTCATTATTACCCTAGAGACTGGGATTCTTCGAAGTTTAAGCATTGCCAGGAATCACACAGCCAGGGCTAGAAGCCATGGCTGTCTGTACACTACGTCTCAAGGTCATGCTGGTCAGACCACGCTTGGTTCAAAACATGAATCTACGAGCATGATACTTTACACTTGTCACTGGCTTGTGCTTAACTCTTTACTTGCACGCCTGCCCATATGCATCTTTTTCTAAGAAAACATTAAACCATAATATACTTTAAGTCTCTGTCAACATTTTGTTCAATCTTTGGTAAACAGACAAAGGATTACTATTCTACACTACACTTATTAATTGATATGAAAAATTATTGGGACCAAATGTATTCATTCTGTGTAACACTTAGAGAAAAAAAATCCAATATATATCATAAACATACATGAAAATTTTGTGAAATAATAACACAATGTGGATATAGTTAGGATTTCATGTCAAATATTTCTAAATTCACCTAAATAACAAATGTAAGAAAGATGTTTTAATGCTGACTTTATATTTTATACTAAAACATGAGATCCTTTTCAGAGGAGATCTTCTATAATATTACTTTCCTATTTGGTTATTAACCTAAATGATGTTATTCCACTGGATTTCATATGTGTTGCAGGTCCTGCTGGGAAATCATAAAACTGGGCTCATTTAGGAAGAGGCAATGTGGCTATATCAGAAAAGCTGCCATATGTGAAACCTCACTTTATGCCTGTTGAAATTTTTGTATTTCAGGTCTCCCAGGGACATGTCCATTGTGCTATTGTGTAATTTTATCAGCATGAACTTCTGCTGAATATTTTTCCTTCTTTTCAAAATCCATATTTTAGTAGAGCTAACTTCGAAACTTAATGTTGCAACATCTGTGCCCATACACCTGGGAGCCATAGAAGATGTATCCTGAAGATTATCTACATTTTCTAATCTTATAAAATGCTACAAAAGAGAAAAAGGTTATATATTTTTCCTGGTCTGGATTTTTTTTTAAAGGAATCACTTTCTGCCTCCTTAAAAGGATTCTTACAATAAAGGAGAACGAATACTTCTAAAGCTATAAAGAATATCTTTACAAATGTAATAAAATACTCATTTGTTTTGTTTACAGATAATTCTTAATACATATGTACAGCTTTCCATTAAGATACTATTTTGTGAATACAAAATCTGGAGCTATAGTCTCGAAATGTTTTCAAACAATACTTTTAATAACTAAATAAAAGAAAGTAAAACAATTGCTACTTTGAGTTTATTTACTACTTTTCTTTTGTGGATCTATCAACAGCTCAATGGTTTCTTTTTTAATAAAATAGAAGTTATGGTTTTATTTATTTCTCAAATGCAAGATTGAGATACTGACAAACAAGAACGTGTTTATGAATGGAGAGAAATGCCTTCCACCTGGCTTCCTTCTATTAGTTGTTTTATCTCTTTAGAATAAAATATGCAGCAATGTAAAGAGTGTAGAGCACATCAAAACTGCCTGCCTGAGATGGTGCTGCCAATCAAATGGGTAGAACCAGCTGTTCTGGTGAAGGATAATGTAGAATATGTGACTTTCTACAGATTCAAAATAGTGAAGAAGGATGATGAATAGACTTAGGGAAATCACATGTGGATTTTCTTGACTTTATCATCAATGTATCAAATTATGACGAATACTAAATACTTACGGAGTGCATTCTATGTGTCACACATTGTTTTAATTGCTTTGCACATTTTACTCATTACATTTTCACCATACATATATGTGACAGGTACTTTTGCCATCGTCATCTTACAGATGAAGAACCTGAAGCAGGTAGGATCAGTAACCTGTCCAAAGTCACCCAGCTTATCAATGATGGAGCAGAGCTACTGCAGAGCACCATGAGTCTACATTGCCTCCTTTTCCTATGAGTACTGTTCACATAGGGAACAAAATAGCTTTTCACTCTTATTTCGACGCAAAGTATAAGATGACAAATAGTTTTATAAAATATATTTTTAAAAATATTTCTATCTTCACTCCAATCTATTGGCTTCTTGCCCTGCATGCTGCCTTAATATTTACGGAGTGTTCATTCCTCTTGAGTTTTCAGAAATCATTATAATGCTCACTTATTTTTTAAAACAGTATAAAATTATTTCAAATTTAAACACCAGAAATATTCAAGGCAGGGCCAAGTGAAATATCTATGATAAAGATGGAAGAGAAAATGTGGTTAATTCAAGACTACCAGCATTGGTAATCATCTTACACTGAAAAGTCAAATTTTAACAAAGAGATTCAACCTCATAGTTGCTAAAAGCAAGGAGCAGAATTTCACCTTGCTTTCCCGCATGCTCTTCCACCATTATCAGAAAAAGATTGGCATATTTACAAGGAAGAGAGGAAAGGTGGGTATTTACTTCTTCAGTCATCAGAGTAGTGTTCAATGCTTGGGAAGGCTCTGGGAGAAGGGAAACATGTCAATGTGTGCTGAATGCCAGCTTTTTTCTTATAGGTCAAGTCAAAAAGAGAAAAATGTACAGCTGTTTGATGTTCCTCTTTACCATTTACATTTCTTGAAATGCAATAAACAAAGCAAACAATTTCTGCTAGAGAGAAATTAAGCTAACACGCACAGCATTGTCTATTTTACATTTTAAAACTGCAATTGAAGAGAGCAATACCATGTATCTGATTCTGAGTAAGGGTTGTATCAATTCTCAGTTATCAATATTAGACATGAAATAACTTCAAATATACCCTTTATTTGACTTGACAGGAATGTGGAGTCGTGAGTCTGAACTAGGATTTGCAATAGAGAAAAGTTTATTAGAGGCATAGACGTGGAAGAATATCGTACTGTAAATGCAGTCAAAATTTTAAAAGTGTCAAAATCTCTAACATGGTTTAGCAATTAAACTGTGTCAATGCCCTTGCCAAGAAGAGTTCATAATTGGGAAGCTGTAGTTGCTATTGACCTGATTTTACAATTGAGATCATGTCTGGGTTTTAATTTGGAAACAAAATTGATCACTGTGTTCTTTAAACAAGACCTGTCAAGTTATTACTCTGCAACTGCTTTGAAAATACATATTTATTTAAGAGCAGTATGATTTAGGATATACTGTAACAAAAATTATTTCATGAGCTTCTTTTAAGAGATTGCTTTATATTTAAATATTGAATTCTTTAAGTTCTTCAATTAATCCTGAATTACTCAGAATAATTTTAAAAGTATATTTTAAAATATTTCTATCTTCACTCCAATACGTTGGCTCCTTGCCCTGCATGCTGCCTTAATATTTACGGAGTGTTCATTCCTCTTGAGTTTTCAGAAATCATTATAATGCTACTTATTTTTTACAACAGTATTCAATATGATTGCATCCTAATATTATCAAACAAACTTGCAATTTACGTTCATATAACTTGCTTATTTTACATAAATTGTTTCTTTCATCACTAATATACGAAGGAAGACAGATGAAATCCATACAAAAAGGTCAGTCTATTTGCTTTAAAGCCATTTCAGACTTTTTATGAACTTTATCCCTCTAGCCCATAATTTTGATTTCTTATAGGCTTTCTCAATACTGTAATTTTAAAATTTAAATGGAATCTAAATGAATAACAAAACATCCCTATGCTATATGTAGCTGCTATAAGTCTTCCAAGTATCTTATTTTGCTACTTCTAGATTTTATTCTACTTTCAAAAGGAGATTTGGGGTTAAGGAAATGTTCATTTTCCCCCTTTACAAACTGTAATTGCATGAGAATAACTTGATGGTTGAATCCTAGGCAGAAATCCACAGAAACTTTCTATTCTTGATGGGTTAATTTAAGAGCAGTCCTACCTTTTTCACCTTCTTTTTCGTCTTGGTCATCTGTTAATGGAATCACTTCTGGTTTCTCCACAATCACCGCATCTTCTTGGTTTGATGCAAGTTCTAAAAAGAATGAGACAGACGCTCAGGGATGTTTTAGTTGGAATCACTGAGAGAATACAGAGACTATAGCATAGAAAGTTAGAGTTCTTTTCTCCCCCTTCAAGCTTCCATAGGTACACCAAGTTGAGCACTGTTGTTATCCTCCAGTAATCATTGCTTAAAACACACACACACGCCACTCACACACACAGGTATATACAGAAGTCATGGTTCACAGTTTCATCTCATTCTCTGGTAACAATATATTTTGGTTTCAGTACCTTCTGTTTCCATATATGAGCTCTGGGATTCTGTTTCAATTTTTATTTCATTCTTCGTTGAATCATTCTCTTGTCCTGTTCAAAACAGTGATTGAAAAATAAAAGAAATGTGATATGCATGACCACAGCTTTATTCCTGACCTTCAGAAACCATGCTTTAATCGTGCATGGAGAGATAGAGAACAGTTTTGAAACCAAAATGGAGGGCAAAGATACAATTTTTCTAATCGTCAGATTTACATCAATTATTTTCTGAGAAATATCCTGATAATTTAGGAAAAAATCTTTTTTTTTTTTTGGAAACTGATTTGAAACTGCCATACTTATATAGCTTATCAATGCACAGGATGTGGATAGAGGACACAACCTGGAAATTTTCAAATTTTACAATAATTTCTGGGCTGTATGGGTTAACTACACTTAATTTCCTTTTAAGATACAAATATTTCCCATAGTGAGGATTCGTAGAAAATGAAAACACTACTTGCACTTTCATTTTTCCATCAACAGAGCATAAAAAACTTGAGTCATGTGGGCACAAGGGAACTGGGGAGATAACAGCTCAGCCATTCTCTTAAGACACATACTAAATACAGCAAAGGTCAGGAGAGAATTCAGCCAACTCTTGATTACTCTTAGGTTGATTATCTAGTAATGGTTTTTCTTCCACACCCCTTGGCTTCTCCTCCTACCCTCCCCTGTGGAGTTTAAAACATTTAAGTGCTCATTAAGAGAGGAAATTGAAATCTGTCCATTTTGCCTTAGGCTAATGAAAGATTTTGTGCTGAGGATATTTACCTATGGAAATTTTTTTAAAAAATTCTAGAGCTAGGGTTGGTTATAGGTGCAAAGCAGATTGACAGAGTGTGGACTCTGCCTGAGTCCATCCCTGTGGTGGCATTATGGTTTCAACTTGTCTCTACTTCTTCCTATAAGAGGATTATATTTCCCTGTCTGTGACAGTGTGACATGCAGTGGCCCTTATGGGGCAAGTGTATGTTCCCACCACATTGACACAGGTCTGTTCATGTGACTTGTTTAGGAAGTGGCACTGGAACAGACATCATGCGTACTGCAACCAAGCAGAAGCCTTCAGATCTATTGTATGTTGCCTGCAGCTCTTTTGCTCCTAAAAGACCATGTTCCTTCATCTAGATCCTGAAGGGAAAGCACGTGGAACACAGTCAAGCAGGGCTAAAAAGAGACACAACCAGCCTTTGTTGTTGAGCCCCAGTGAGATTTTTGGAGTTATTTGTTACTGCCGCAAAGCTGACTTATATAACTGCTCATCTTACAGTCTCCTCTTTGATACAATTATTTTTAAACTGCCCATGATACTACGTCCCCTTGATTCATTCTCTGCTAGCAGCACCCAGATAAGGGAAAAATCATGCCTTTTGTGTGATATCCACTCCTCCTGAGCTCAGTTTTAATCCAAAGGATCCAATAAAATAATTAAAACTAAAGCATGTTTATCTATTTGATCATTGAATATAAAAACCTCAAGCGGGTTTTGATGATTTTCTTTCATCACTCCTGAAGTTCAATGAAATGCCATCTTCATGGTTCTGCAAAATATTTCGGTTTTCCCACTTTCTAGCCTCCTGCCTTCTTTCCTCACTTAGGGACATATCATCTGTCTCTTGGATCTTTCATTTTCTTCTCCTGTATTCTATTTTGTGATTTGCTCGCAGAAAGGCCTTTTAAAATTTGAACTTGATCAAGACCTTTCCACTTTTGAAAAACCCGTTCATCCTCATTCTTCCCCATTGCCACTCAAAGTTATAAGGTTAGCTGAGAGAAAGGACGAGAGAGAGAGAGAGAGAGAGAGAGAGAGAGCGAGAGAGAGAGACACCGAAGGTCAGGCGAGTAAGTTTATTAGCCTGCCCGGCTGCCCCACCAGGCAGAGGAGGCAGCCTTCAGCTTACAAAATGAGGCATTTATATGGTGGAGAGAGACCCTGGGGTTGTTTGTCGGTTAACTTTACCACATATCATCTCGTGAGCAGTTTACAATAAAGGAATTTACAAGAGCATGTAACTTAGGTTTATCCACGTTTCTTGCGATCTCTCCCATGCCACCCAGAGGGCTGTAAGCAAGTCTGGTGACCTTGCTTAGTGCCTAGATAAGGGTCCAGGAATGCAGTTGCATATTCAGGATAAGTTTCAGCTGCATTGTTCGGGGTGGAGGTGGCAGTCCTGGGGCAGCTTGTCCCTAACAAAAGTATGGTCCATGGACAAGCAACATTGGAATTACCTGAGAGCTTTTCAAAAATGCAGAATTTCAGGCCTCATCACAGACCTACGAAATCAGAGCCTGCACTGTATAACAAGATGTCCATGTGATTTGTATGCAAGTTAAAGCTTGAGAAGCACTGGCCTAGAAGATGTAAGTGAATCTGCAAATTATTGATCCCATAAAAAATGCCAGACTGTCCCCAGATACTTCACACGTATTATCTCTAATCATCACATTACCCCTGGAAAGTAAGTGCTGTGATCTCAGTTCTGCTTTCAAAAATCATAACCAGCTCTACCTGACTACAATCCCTCTTTTCTTTTTGTTTTGCCTGGAAATGTCTTTATTTTGCTTTTTAGCTTTTAAAATTGAGATCTACTTGCATACAGTAAAATGTACAAACCTTAAGTGTACATCTTTATGATGCTTTAGATATATACACATGGATTTTCCTGCGTCATTACCATCCAGATCAAAAGCGATTCTCATACCAGTGGCTTCCTCCTGTTCATACACCCACCAGGTAACAGTATGGTGTGTTTTAGAAATTCATTTAAATGTGACATGCACCATATGCTCTTTTGTATTTTAGGTTTTTTTTATAACTGTTGTCTGTGAAATTAATTCCAGTTGCTGTGTGCATCATCAAGTGTTCATTCTTTTTCATTGATATATACTATTCTACTGTCTGCATATACTATGTCATATGAGTGTTGAATTGTTTTCAATTTGGTGCTGTTATGAATAACACTGCTAAAATAAAATTGTTTGAATCTTTCTTTTGGCAACATATTGTAATAGACTCATATTCCTTGGGTATAAACCGAGTGACAGAGAACAAGTAGGTTATATAAGAGAGAATATATATGTTTAGCTTTACTAGATCCTGCAAAGCAGTGTTCTAAAGAATTTGTTCCGTTTCACACTTCCGCCAGAAATATATAAGGATTCCATCTGCATCCTTTATTCTTTAGATTGTGTCATGCTACTATGGGCCACAAAATATGCAGCAGAAAGCAATTTAAAATCTTTCACCTCAACCCAGTTTCCACCCTTATCACCTTTGGATACTATATAGAATGATGATGACTGAACTATTGGTTATTCATTCTACAATGTATTGAGTGCCACCAGTGGTAAATATGCCTGCTGCTGGAGTAGATCTTACGTAAGATAGATACAGTGCTTGTCCTCAGAAAGCATACAGTTGCTGGAACCAAGCATTATATGTGAAAAAAAGATCTTTCTATTAAGATATAAAACAATTTCCTCTTTCTACGGAAAAAATCACTTCGAGCAGATTTTTGGATTATGGGAAACTGTGTTGAATAAAGACTATATTAGACAACAAAATGAAGGCTGAAATACTCTCAGTAAATTAAATGAAACCAGGACATTTAACAAGGATTCATGTAAAAATTCGAAAATCGAGTTTATAAAATCAGTCTCAAGAACTGGGATGGGAGGACTTCAGCCTCATTTCTGATAAAACTAGGGCCATGGGTTTTGCATTTCAGATCTGCTACAGATAAGTCTGGACCACAGAATGACTGCATGGAGAGAAGGATTCTGTTATAGAAAGTAAAGGCAATATCTTTAATTAATCTCCTGGCAATGTCTTGCTTGGAGAGCCATTTCCCGCTATGCAAATAAAGAATGTACTTAAAAATTAAAACATAATATAATTATGCTGAGGGAAAATACTTTTGTAAAAGATATATTCAGAAAAACAAAAACTATAGAAAGTGTCTTTATATTTACCTGAAATATAAGAATTGGTGGGTAAGGAAATGAGAAGATTGAATGAATAGAAAATTGATGGAGACATTAAGAAACAAATAAATGTTTTAGATATCAAACTCGAGTTCACTAAGAAAGCAAGGGTAGTGAGCAAAATGAAACATGAAATGATGATAGATATAGAAAATAGAAAATAGCAATGAATTTCTAATTTAAGGATTACAGAAAGTCTAAACAGCAACATTTCATCAATCTGAAGGCAACCACTAAGTGACATATTATGAGGTTTAAAAAGATTGTAGAAGGTAAAATGCAATTTCACGTTTTTAAACTACATACACAGGACATGTGTCCTTATACACATTTATATTATCAGGGGCAAAAACTGAAAGGCTGTATCTCAAATGTGGTTGTTGAGATTTAAATTCATAGGATTTTGATTTTGCTAACCCGCATTTTATAACAATTGCATATTATATAATTTAATAATTATAATGAAACAATTTCAAAAATAGGGAAAAATATTGAGTGATAGCTTAGAAGAAAAAATTCTAGCTAAAACATATGTGTGTGTAAGTTAGGTGTCTAACCAAATTTAATTACTTTTTCTCAGTCTCTACTTGCACGCTAGAAATATTTGAGAAATAAAACTTTTAGGCAATTCTTGTTTCTGCTTAATGTCTCTCTTTTCTGTCTTTGGGCCAAATCACCTATCTTTCCCTGTGCTCTCTATATACCAACCTAATCATCATTTTCTAAATATATTACTTTATTTCTTGCCTTTGTACTTACTTAGCACATGTTCCCAATGGCTGAAATACCCTTTTTCTTCCTTTCCTACATGGAAAATTATCCTCATCTTTCACAGCTAAACTAGCAACTTAGTTTTTTTGTATAGCATTCTCGGAATCACTAGGCAGAATTAATCATTTTCATATCTTTGCTTGTTGAATTCTTTTGCCCATTCATCTATTTAGTATTATCCTGATCACACCGTGATGTAGTTGTGTCTGTGTTTGTCTCTCTTATCAGATTAAGAGAGAAATTTTGTTTTATTCATATTTTCCTTCCCAGCACCTATTTAATACGAAGTCATCAATCAATGTCTATTTCACTGGACCTCTATTAGAGTACTCATCAAGGTCTGTAAATAGTCATTAAGGACTATAACTTACTTTCTCTTGCATCCTTTAACAACAACATAGAGTCCTCTATGCTACTAAGCACTCTACACATTATATTTGTTACAGAGAACCCTGGAATGGGAATAAAGATAACTGGATGTTTTAGGCAAATCACAACCTTTTTGGCCTTTAATTTCATCATCTACTGAAAAGAAAAAAGGCTGTGGAACTAGATAATCTCCTAGGTTCATGGCTATGTCTTCAGATGAAGTTTCCAGTCACATTGACGTTTGTTTATTGGATGGCCAATACTGAGAGGGAACCTTCACTGTGATTGAGTGAGATTCATTCTCTATCACTGTTGATATAGGGAACTGGCCATTGCACCTAATCATCACACCAGGTCGCTGCAGGGACTTTTAACTCACTATTTGTGACCCGACTTTGTCTATACCATGAAGAGAAAGAGTAGAGCATCCAGAGAGGGGAAGTGGCCAAAATCTGTATTCCTGTGTGTCCCCTGGTCCCAGTGCTCCACTTGATAAATTTTCAGAGGAATTCAATCAAGAATGAGAAGGTCACCATTCAACAGAGCCTGGGCACTGCTGAAAAGATGGGCCTGCTTGAGGTGGCACCTGAGGCTGTTGATGAACACCAGGGAATGTCTGTGACCTGTAAAGCTTGACCCTTGACTTGGAGAATAAAGCGCTATTTCGAATTTTCTCTTCCTGGCCCTCTAAATGTCTCGCTTTCTCCTGATTTGTTTCACCTGTGTGCTTTACATATTTTGACAATCTTTCCTTGAAATAGAAATATATTTTTTTCTCATCTTTCTTAAATACAGTTAAAAATGTGGGAAGAAACAAAACAAGGTGCCTAGCTTTGAAAATGAGGCAGGCTTTGGCCTACTGCATAAAGACAAGGTATGCCTGAGTGCCTTGCGCTGCACCCAGGCCTGCTGTGTGTTAATGACTCCTCCGGGGCTTCCAGCCCATCTGCCTTTCTCCTCAGTGCATGCAGACCTTACACATTCCATCTTGCTTTCTTGGCCCCATGGGGGCAAGCTTTATGTTTCCCTCTTCATATTCAGACTAGTTGAATTCTCCCCACTGTCCTCTGCCCTAATCCCTCCTGGCCGAGGAAACAAAAGAACACAAAGAATTCCACAGTTTATGTATATATTTTTCATGCAGTGAACTCAATCAGTCATGCTTATGGGAGGAGACCATTAGAACAGATAACCCAAAAATTCATTCGCTTTTCTTTAGAAATAGATCACATGACTGTTTCTTGGAGCATTGGAAATTAAGTTTGGCTCAAGCTAATGCTTTAGTTTTAATTAATTTGCATAAAAATTGGTCTGGGGACATCCGTCTAGATTTCAGCATTTTGAGGGGATAAACCTAAACTCACTTTATAAATGGACTGTTTCTGAACAATAGCAACAACAATATAATTTTATTGCTTGCAGATTATTAGATGCTCAAGTTTTCTTAAGAACAAAGGCTTTGTTTCTTTGATGCTTGTGTTGAAGAAATCATGTAAATTGTGTCTTTTTGTTAAACTTGAAAGTTGATTGCTGCTAATAATAAAAAATGTACTTTTATAAAATGTCTAAAATATCCCAGATTAAGAGCAAAAGTTAAGCCTAGATTAGTGTGAATTTGATTATCTTCTAGACATCCTTGGTTTTCTCCTAGAGCTAATAAAACTTACTTTCCTATTGTAAGTTATTTTTAAAATTATTTTTTTCCCTTATAGTTACAAAAGAAATGCAATTTCCTTATGGATACACTAAAAATGCATACAAGCATTGAGAGTTGTGGGTAATTTTATGACTAAGGGATGGCCAGTTTTAATATTGTGAGTTGTCATATTTCTCTTGTATATGTGTATACACACGTAGATGCAGACATATGCACAAATATGTAAATATATGCTGGGATCAAAACTTATTTACACTTTGAGTCCTGCTTTTTTATTTCATATTTTAATAAGCATCATCCTCTGTCATTACAATTGATTTGGAAATCTCATTTTTAAAAGATACATAATATTCCATGTTATGGGTGAGCTTTCAGGTGTTTACACTTTTTTTTTTTCCCCATTAAACATCATATTGCAGTGAACATTTCAGTGAATAAATATCTCCATAGTCTGGGTGGGTGTTAGTTTAGGATAAATCTCTGAGGCATAATTTTTCCATCAAAGTATGAACATTCTACCTTTTATTAGGTTTTGCCAAAATTGCTGATGAGGAGGTTATGCCTTTCAGTCTCCCACTAATATGATGCAGGCATGTTTGGAAATCCTATTTCCACTAATTTTGTATATTTTCAACTCCACTCAATCTTACCTAGTTCAAAAAGAGAGGATACTATTTTATTTGCATTTCTTTATATAATAAAGAGATAGGGCATCTCTTCATATTTATAATGACTGTATATCTTCTTTTGTGAATTATAATGGAGTCTTTTGTCCATTTTCCTCTTAGATTGTTTCTATTTTTTCTTATTGGTTCACACACACTTTTTTCAAATAAAAAAGTTAGCTCTTTGTCATTTAGGTGAGAATATTTTCCCACTAGTTTTCATTATAACTTTTATTTATTATGTCAACATTTATCTATTACAATTTTGCTATTTTCCTTTTATGCAATATACTGACATATGCATACACATTACAGATATGCGTATGCCTGCATTTCATAACATATCCATACCATCATGTGTCTGCAAGTATGCGTTCACAGTTAAAAAAGCAGCCTGTAATTTTTTTTTATTTTGTTGTTTTTTAAAAATACTATTTTTGTAGAGCGGTTTTAGATTTACAGCAAAATTGAGAGGATGGTACAGAGATATCCCATGTAACTACTACTGAAGTCCATAACTTACATTAAGGTTCACTCTTGGAACTGTTCATTCTATGGGTTTGGGCAATGTATAATGAAATGTATCTACCATTATTGCATTACACAGAGTATTTTCAATGACCTAAAGATCCTCTGTACTCCTATTCATCCCTCCCTACCCCACAACTCCTGGCTACCACTGATCTTTTCATTGTGTCCATGGTTTTGCCTTGCCAGAATGTCATATAATTGGATTCATACAGTATGTAGCCTTTTCACACTGGCTTCTTTCACTTAGTAATATGCATTTAAGTTTCCTACATGTCTTTTCATGGTTTGATAGCTCATTTCCTTTTAGTGCTGAATAATAATCTTTGGTTCTTTTACTCTAGTATTTTTATAGCTTCATTTTTATGTTTCATCTCTGTTCCTTCTGGAATTTATGTTGGTGTAAGGAATGAGGTTGGGATTCAGTTTATTTTTCCAAATGGCCAACTAGTTGTTTTAATGCCATTTATTGAGTCATCTGTCTTTGAAATGTCAGCCAGAATATGTGCTGAAATCCCAGATCTACTTGGGTCTATTTCTAAACTCTTTCATCTGTTTCATTGACCAGCCTGTCTCTTCCTATAGCAAGGACTACCCTGTTAAGCACATTTTTCAAACATTCCATGTCATTCTTAGTCTATTTGTTCTGTCATTGACTAATAATATTGTATCTGGGAACTCCTCATTACATTTTCAACAGGTTTTTATTTGTATTGTATCTTACCATATCATCTGACACATAAAACCCCATCATTATATTTCATCAGAAATTTAAATTGTTATCAATATCAAATAACCAACTCTTTGTCACTGGAGATTTTTTTGCTAGAATTCTAACCGAATAGATTCTAAAGTAGTTCTTCATGTTTTCTTTTGATGCTCCTTTCCCAAATATACATTTTTCTAACTTTATACTTTTAAAGCTTTACATTTGTATTGAGTTTAAGTCAATCCGAGTGGCTTTTACACTTATTAAAGTAACCTAATTACACTTACTGTCATAACCATTTGCTTGTGTTTCTGTCATCTTATTTGATACATTAGGCTTTTGTTACGCTGCTAGTTATTATTATTATTTGCATTGTTGAGTATACTCTCATGTGATCTCTTTGGGGAATTTAGAAAGTAAGATATCTTCTTTTAATTTTATTATTATTCAATTCTATTTGTGATTATTGTACAATTTTTCAGAGATATTCTGAAAGGTAACATATTGTCAGAATCCATAACATGGTAGGATTTTTAGTTTTGGAGCCGTATTTATGGAGTCAGGCTAATGTGTAACTCCTCCTACTGCCAGCCATAATCTAGTTTTACAACAACCTCTGCCATTGATGCTTCCTTTCTTTCCCCCTTTCTTCATTCCCTTCCTCATTTCCTCTCTTTCTTTCTTCCTCTTTTAGCCAATTTTATAAAATTGCAACATACATATAGAAAAGCACACAAAAATATAGAGATCTCAATTAAATAACCAAATACAAATACAAAACTATATATTTTATGATAACCATCTAGCCAGGCAGCTCCCTCATGGCCCCCTCCCAGGCAGTATCTCCTCTCCAATCAGCAAAGTTTAATCAAAACCCTATCATAGTGATTATTACCTAGGTCTTCTTTATTGTTTTATCACCTAAACAAGCCTTTCTAAATGTTAATTTTTTTCCTGCTTTTTGAACTTGATATATATGAGATTATATAATAAACAATATATGCTTTCATACCTTCTCTAGTTTAGTATTACATTTGTGAGATTCATCATGTTTTTGCATGTCATTGTAGTTTCTAGTTTCCAGTGAGACTTTTATTTATCTTTTTTTTTTCTTTTTGACAGAGTCTTGCTCTGTCACTTAGGGTGGAGTGCAGTGGTGCTGTCTCAGCTCAGGAGGCTCATTGCAACCTCCACCTCCTGGATTCAAGTGATTCTTCTGACTCAGCCTCCTAAGTAGCTGGGATTACAGGCACCGTCACCATGCCTTGCGAATTTTTGTATTTTTAGTAGAGATGCGGTTTCACCATGTTGGTCAGGCTGGTCTCAAACTCCTGACCTCAAATGATCTGCCCACCTCAACCTCCCAAAGTGCTGGATTACAGGCCTGAGTCACTGTGACTGGCCTGATTTATCTTTATCTTTGTCCTCTTTCTATAACTTGTAATTTTCCTTTGCTTGTTTTGCGATTTTCTCTTTGTTGCTGGTGTCAAATAAATTGATTATGATGTGCTTAGGTGTAATTTTCATTACGTTTCTTATGCTTTGGGGTCATAGAACTTCCTGCATATGTGGGTTCATAATTTCATCACATTGACATATTTTTAATCACCTTTACTTCAAATATTTTTTCTGTCCCTTCCTCCCACATTCACCCTCAGAGATTCACATTCATGTACGTTGTAATTACAACCACCCTTCAAGATGTCTCATAGCTCATGGATGCTCTTTTTTCCCTTAGTCACTTACTCTATTTGGATGGCTTCTATTGCTACATGTTCAAATTCCTTAATCTTTTCTTCTATGGTATCTAATCTGCCACTGTTCTCATCAAGTATAATTTTTAATTCAGGCACTGTGTTTTGAATTCCTTGAAATTCAATTTGGATCTTTCTATAACTTATTTGTCTCGAATTAACATGATCAGTCCTAATTTTAACTTCGTAAGTACATGGAATACAGTTATAACAACTTTTAACGTGCCCTTTCATATTAACTCTATCATCTGTATCATTTATGTGTTGAGTTCCATTTATGGACTTTTCTTTTCCTGTGCGTCATACTTTCCTGCTTCCTGCCAAGAACTATGAAGACTCTGAGATTTTACCCTGCTTGAGCCACAACTCCATGGATGCTGACAGAAGACAAAGACTTCTGGGTCAAAGATAAAGAACAGTTTATTATTCAGAGAAATCACAGTAACCAGAGTATTAGTGTCTGTTCTCTGAGTCCTGATTCCCATATGGTGCCATAGGTGGACCAGCCGATTCCTGCACACTCAGTGGGTGATATCATAGGGGAGGAATCTTGAACTTAGAGAATGTATTAGTCTATTTTCATGCTTCTATGAAGATATATCCAAGACTGGGTAATTTATAAAGAAAAGAGGTTTAATGGACTCACAGTTCCACATGGCTAGGGAGGCCTCATAATCATAGTGGAAGGCAAGGGAGGTGCAACTGCATGTCTTACATGGTGGCAGGCAAGAGAGTGTGTGAAGGGAAACTCCCCTTTATAAAACTATCCTATCTCGTGAGGCTTCTTCACTATCATGAGAACAGCATGGGGAAGCCCACCCCTGTGATTCAGTTACCTCCCACAGGGTCCCTCCCACAACACGTGTGGATTATGGGAGCTACAATTCAAGATGAGATTTGGGTGGGGAGACAACCAAACCATATCAGAGAATCTCAAGACTCTCTGAACCTTTTAAAATGCACAATAAGTATGTATGCTCTTTAATTTGAAGAGAAACATGATCCTTTTCAAAGATACAAGCGGTGCCTCTGCTCACAAAATACGCAGAAATATGAAAGATGCATGGAGAGTTGTCTTGCAATACTTCTTTGCATGCCTGGTAATTTTGTTGATTTTACTTTGTTGGGTATGAGATATATTTATAATTTTATAAATATTTTGAGCGTCATTCTAAAATGCAGTTAAGTTACTCAAGAGATATTCTGATCCTTTCAAGTCTCACTTTTAAGCTCTACTGGGGAGGACAGGAGAAGCAGTTAGTCTATTGCCTGTTTTGCTCCACTACTAAGGCAAAAACCTTCCGAGTTCTTTATGAATGTTTAGGCTTTCCAGCCTGGCTGGTGGGAACAGGCACTTCTCCTAGCCCTGCGTAAGCTCCAGGTATCACTCTCTCAGATCTTTTTTAGTGTTCCTACCCAGTTGAAGACTGAGGGGTTCCTTCTGTAGACCTCTGAGCATTCCCTTTGTGGAGCTCTCGTCTCTGTAGAATGCTACCTTGCAAACATTAGCTACCTTGGCCTCCCAGGACTCTCACCTCTGTCTCCTCAATGTGGAGAGTTTGCTGGGCTCCCCCTGGGTTCCTCCTCTCTGCACCACAGCCTGGAAACTCTCCAGGCAGCCAGCTGGGCAATTACAGGGCTCACCTCATTTCCTGACTCTCAGGGGCCACTGAGACAAAGTTTCAACACTAATTGGTACTTTTACTCTTCAGGTTAATGGAAAAACATTTGAACACTTAAAATTAATTTACCTCATTCCAATAAATGCCATTATTGTGGTATATTTTAATGTTATGCATATCTTAACTCCATAAGACATTACTGTCAGTATTGATTTATACCATCAATATTTATCTAGACTTATCCAGTAATTACCATTTACCTTGCTCTTAATTCCTTCCTTTATCTTTGGCCTTCTGTTTGGGATTAATAGCTTTCTACTTACAGAACACCAGAATTCTCTGGTGATGAACTCTGCCTTTCTTTTTGGTCCAAAACGTCCTTCATTTACCTTTATTTTTGAAACATACTATTCCCGTGGGTTTAGAATTCTTGGTTCACAGCTATTTTGTTGTATTATCTTCTTATTTTCATTATCCATATTGAAAAGTCAGCTATCAGTCCAAGTGCTTGAAGATAGTTTTTTAGATTTTTTGTTTCTCTTTGGTTTTCAGGAATTTTACTATGATGGGTCTTGTTGTGGATTTATTTATTTATATTATTTATAATATTTATATTTCTGTATATTATTTATTTATTTACTATGATGGGCCTGGTTGTGGATTTATTTATTTATATTTATTCTGCTTGGAGTTCAAAGGGCTTTTGGAATATTTGGCTCTGATGTCCTTCATCAATGTGGGAAATTTCTCACCACATTCTTCAACTATTGCTTCTGCCCAATTGTCTGCCTCCTTCCTGTCTGAGACTCCAACTGTACTTGTGATAGACTTTGTCATAAGATCCTTAATATCTTTTTCCCTTTCTTTAGAGTTTGCCATCCTTTTTTCCCTTACTATTTTTAATTTTGGGTACATTCTGACCCAACTTCTAGTTTAGGAATCTTCTTTCAGCTGTGTCTAATATGTTGTTCAATCATAAATTCATTCATTGAATTCTTAATTTCAGTTACAGCATCATTTACTTCTAGACTCTTTCATTGCAAAATTTATTTTGTTTTGAATTCCTAGTTCTTAGCTAAAATTTCTAATCGTATCTTTATCTCCTTGTACCTATTCAGCATAATTATCTTATACTTTGTGTTTATAACGCTAATATTTTCAGCTCATATGAACTTACTTCTCTTTCCTTATTGTTTTATTTTTCATGTTACCCTTTTTCCCTCATTTTGGGGGGTATTTTTTATGTGTGTGCAGAACATTATATTTTGCAAATTATTTATATAAATGATTTGAAGCCTATAACACTCTTTTTCACTCCTGGTAAATATTTTACATTTGCTTTTCTTAGATGCCTGAGGGGACTAGCAATCTGGGCTGGTCTTAACTTAATGTGGGGATTGAGATGATTTGAAGCTGGGCAGCAGTCCAAGGCCAATCTACTGCTCATTCATTCTTCCTGCTAGGATACATATATTTGGGGTTTCAACCCCAAAACAGAGAATTTATCAGGAGCCATAGCCTTTTTCAGCAACAGAGCTCCAGACACCTTCTGTAGAATCAGCAAATGCCCTAAGGTAAAAAGAGTTTCAAATTCTGGGCTAACATATCTGGAGATTCATTGCTTCCCAGAACTTAGCTTTACAGTTCTTCAGTATCTTATTAGCTCACTGATGCCTTTAAATAGTCTCTCTCTCTCCATATGTATATGTATAGTATATAATATATAAATATATGTATTTTTTGTTAGTTGTCTTCAGTAGGAGAAATGGTCTAATTCAAGTCTGTGGGTTTTTTTCTCCTATTTCACAGCAGAAGAAAAGAAAAGCTAATAAAGGATTTCACAACTTACCATTGGGATGATCTTGGTCACACACAGAATGATCTGTCACTTCGCTGCCTTTTGTAATATTGTCATCCTTTGCAGAATCTAACAACAACCAAGCAAAACCTTTGGTCAGCATTTTTAAATTGGAAATAGAGCAGCTTTCAGCACTAACAAGATAGACTTACGTTTGAGGAAAAATAGAATTTATTACTTTAAAAAATAACCACAAATACATATGTTTGCCAATAAATAGGCGCTTCCCCCCCGCCCGCCCTGCCCCCGTACTATGTGCGATATCTGCTCAAAGCTTACAAAGGCAGAGATATAGCTAGCTGGGATATCTTTTTTGCAACAAATAAGAAAATAAAAGCAATCTTTTTGCATCAGGGAAAGTCTTAGAACTGTAGGAAAGGATATAAAAGGAAGGCAAAATAGAGAAGATTAAAGGACTATCTAATTTTAATGTTCTTAATGCTTCCATTACTGTGGTTGCTCACATATGGGAGTCTTGAGTCCTTGAAAAAGTCAGATACAGAGCCTTGAAATCCAGTGATAATTAAGTTCACCTTCCTCGGGAACCATAACAGTAGAACAATAGCATAGAGGGAATGCAGACCTTCTGGTCTCTGCAAGGTCATTCCCTCCCTCGTTTAGCACATTTAAACATGGAATCATTGTACACTTATTATTATTATTTTGTTGTTATAGGATATGGTTACAGGAAAAAAACATGGCTAAAAGGATTCCGTGACTATGGGCTATTGCAAAACTACAAAGGGCTCCTTGCTGAATATTTAGGTCTCCCTGGAGGCTGTTTAAAAAAGCATTGGAATGATCCTGTGAATGGATCAACAGGAAGACAGCAAGTAGGTCTCTCATTCATTTTCCAAACATTTAATAATGGCCAAGTATATGCCAGACACTTTTTTAAGAAAGAATCTCTGTTACCCAGGCTGGATGCAGTGCTACAACTGTAGCTCACTGTAACCTCAAACTTCTGGCTGAAGTGATCCTCCTGTTCCAGCCTCTGTAGTAGCTAGGACCATAGGCATAGGCCACCATGCCCACTTAGTTTTCTAATTTTTTGTATAGACAGGATTTTGTAATTTTGCCCAAACCAGTCTTGAACTCCTGGCCTCAAAGGATCCTCCTGCCTCATCCTCCCAAAGTGCTGGGATTATAGGTGTGAGCCATCACACCTCACTGTACTTGATGTTGGGGAGCCAACAGGAAACAAAACACCAAATCTCTGCCCTCATGGAGCTTATAGTCTAGTAGATATTTTTCATGCTGCTGAAAGGAAAGCAATCCAAAGATATCTAAAAGTCATAAGCTAATCTTGTAAGCATGTGGCCATGGAGAAAGCTGGGGCTGGTACACCAACACCTTGATTACTTACAAATGGATTCTCTACTGAATTTGTGTCTCTTGGTTGAGTTTTAACTCCCTAATAGTGCTGAATCAGATGGAGTCTAAAACTATTCTTTGTTTCCTTTTCCACCCTCCCTCTGTCTCTCTCCACTCATTTCCTCCCAAAATTAGGAGATAGATTTAAACAACATGGTTTGGAATATTATGAGAAAGTTTGTTTCTTGAACCTGCCACAAGCAACATTTGATGGACAAGTGAGAAACCTGGGTAGTTAACATATGATTCAAATTTAATAACCAGTGAAGCAAGTATTAATATATACCCGAAGTGTGTGGCTTTAATTAACTGCAAATAATTCCCCCAAGGCAAATGTTTAATTATCTGCACTGCTTCTTATCTCTTTCTGAGACTGACAATAAGTCTAAAAGTCCAAATTTGGAAGCAAAACTGAGCACAGACACATTTGCCAAACTGTTATCTAACTCATGTCAAATTGTTTTAAACCAGCTCCCATTAAAAAATCCTCTTTTAATTTTGGAGCTAAGATGTCAATTGAAAAAAAATTTTGAATATTTTCTCACATGAACACTAAAATATACAATGATTTAAAAGGTATTATATAGATCAGGCTAAATTTTAAATTGAAAGTGTTTTAGTTTTAGTTGTTTATTAAAAATGATATTATTTGATATTTCGTCTTGTACAACATTAATTTCTCTCAACATCAATGTTATAGAATTATCCAAGACTTTGTATTTAGTTAAAATTTATTCATTTACACTGAACAATAATTCATTGTTGTTAATCATAATGTTACATAAACATTATGATTCTGCACCAAATATTACATAAGAAATGTCTCTTCAATGGTGATTTACATTGAGTTTACAAGTTTATGATCTAATGAGTCACATAAGATGGGTGAAAGCATTTGAAAAATTACTCACCAGACTGTATCTGTTTTATCACCAAAATCTATGTCTTTAGCAAATAAATTATCTTTGTAATTTCAATATTCTTGAGGAGTTGCTTTAACATTATTAAGGCATATTCTGATATGTTTCTATATAATGCATTTCATTGCATCCAAGATACCATCAGTTGTTCTTTGCACTATTATTTTATGTAGTATAACACATTATCAGTTCTAAGACAAGTCCTGACTTTAGAAATAAAATATATGAAAGAATATGCATTTTAGAAAAATGCCGTTTTAGTATATTCGATGTGTGCACACAAATATACATGTCTTTATGTGATGACAGGGATTTCATATCAGCATGACCCACCACCAAACCCACAAGCTCACTGTCATGTATGTGAGACTTTTCTCCAGAAATGGTTCTACCTCCACACACATCAATAAAGTAGGAGGAAAAGTACTATATAACCTCATGACAATATTCACAAATAAGCAGGTACCTATGGAAGATGTTTTCCACCAAAGTTACTTTATTTATAGGGATCTCAGAATTTCTAGTCTCATAACCTTTAGCAGGCCTAGATTTGATTCTGTATCTTTTACATCATGGATCTCATTACATTATGTTTAGTTATAGGTTTGAAGGGGCAGTGCAGCTTTTCTGCTCAGGGGGTGATGAAAGCTGCACTGGATATGTACATGAAATCCTTACTCATAATGATGGAGAAAGAAAATATACATACTCATTATTTGAATGTTTGTGTCCCCCTAAAATTCCTAAGGTGAAATTCTAACTGCCAAGGTGATAGCATTAGGGGGTGGGGCCTTAGGAAGGTGATTAGACTATAAAAGTGGAGCCTTCATGAATGAGATTAGTACCTTTATGAAAAAGATTTAAAAAGGTCCCAGAGAGTCCCCTTACCCTTTCCACTATGTGAGGACACAGTTAGAAGGCACCATCTATGAACCAGAAAGTGAGTTCTCACCAGATACTGAATCTGCTGGTGCCTTGATCTTTGACTTCCCAGTCTCCAGAACTGTAAGAAATG
Source organism: Rhinopithecus bieti (assembly GCF_001698545.2). Classification (NCBI taxonomy): domain Eukaryota; kingdom Metazoa; phylum Chordata; class Mammalia; order Primates; family Cercopithecidae; genus Rhinopithecus; species Rhinopithecus bieti. The sequence goes on from NW_016812016.1 coordinate 2,397,595, forward strand.
AATTGCTGTTGCCTATAAGCCACCCAGTTAACGGTATTTTGTTGTAGGAGCCTGGACTAAGACACCAGTGTATATGGCCACTAAAATAACTTATTATTTCTATGTAAGTTCTGTCCCTTGGATTTGTATTTTTTTTTGATTCTAAAATTATCATTTGGTAATGTTCAAAACGTGTAAAATAATTATCACCTAATTCTGAGATTCAGTCAATGTTACTTTAATAACAGAGAACCGGAATTAAATTTATATGAGCTTCTGACTTTCAAAATCTTTAAGGTCAATGTCATATTTAAAGAATTTTTTCAAATGCAAATATTAAATCAAATATTCAAGCCAAAGGGCTGTAGATAGATGTGCTTTTAAGATTAACAAGAATAAAAAAGAAACACTTTCATAAATTAAAAAAGAAAAAGCCCTCACTTAGAAAGTTGAAAAGGTTTAAAGGAATATTTAAAATAGATTAAAATAAAATGAAAAACCTCATAAAACAGAAATTCCAAAAAGTAGGTCACTTTCAATGCAGTTAATTACACATATCTACACGGAATATTACATGTATGAATTTAAGCTGTGGCGAAAGATGATGAAACTATTGAATTTTTAACAAAAATATCTTAATGGTAAGTCAAAATAAATACTATCTCTATCTAAGATGTCCCTTTAGAACAAAAGTTCTTAACCCTCGGGGATCCCTGGGTATGCTATATGGGTCTACAAATCCTTTTGAAAAGATATGCAAAATGTGTGTATATGTTTGTATTTCTGGCAGAAGATAGCATCCACCATATTAGCTCTACGAACCCACCAAGGTTAAAAATAATTTAAAATGTGTACCTCAATGCCAGTGATACTGCCATTTTACAAAAGATTTTCCAGACCATTTTTGAGAAATTAGCTACTGAGCTTGATTCCTGCTCCATGAATTAATCAATGATGGCAAATCTTGAATTCTTAAGGTACATGTGATTTGAGAAAATAGCCAACAAATATAGAGATGTGTTAAATAAATGAGAGGGACAATCCAACTGGCAAAAAACCATGTTGCATCAAAATTAGAGGTGATTATAAAGTATAAAACTGACTGCATGATTAACTGTCTTTGAAGATAACTATTCAAGCTACGTGGTCTAAAAAATGCACCGAGTAAGAGAGGAAGCCCCTGACTATTATTCAGAGTGATGATAGGAGGTCATTTTGGTATAGAAGTTCTAATGGGTCTGAACAAAAAAGAAAAATGCTATACACAAAAACCTACACATAAAATAGTCTTTCTCTGTAATGCGTAAATGTCTACACATGAGTACCAGAGCTTGATGCAAAAATTGCACAGAAATACCATCACCTGGATTTTCTTTGATTCTTGTTAACTGATTTGATTATACCATGCAAAACATTTATCCTGGCATGCTCGTTAGAATCTCTGGCTTATTATATGAAGCAATTAGGACAAAGTAATTTTTCCTCCATCTGAACCAGGTGCTTTTCTAAATAAACGAGAGTCTCTCCAGTCGATAATGTTCTTACTGAAACTTTGCGGCGGCTATTCTTTTATACAGGAAAAAACTATCCTGCAACACATTCCCAGACTATTCTGATGCTGATGATCTGAACTGGGCTTGGTCCCAGTGAAGCTGGATAAACAAGGCTGAACTATATTTACCTGAAAAGTAACAGGGCCCATAGACAGGACATTGCTCAGGGCATCAGGAGACCCAAATGAGCTGTAGTTGGTCATTTGTCTTCATTATGGTCTCATTAACCTCCATTAAAAGGTGACCAATCATTCCCAGAGTTATGGAATTCAGGGACAGGTTGATAATCCTTATCTGAAATGCTTGGGCCCAGAAGGGCTTCAGATTTTGGGGATCATCACCCTGTGCTGTCTTTGCGACATGGCTAGGAAAACTACCATAATGCTTAACTAATTTTATTTCTATTACAAAACACACATTTCAAACAATAAACTTGTGTGAAACAGCTCATTCTTACACTGAAAGTGATATTCTTCTGCAAGTTGTTATTGAAAATACGAGCAAATGAGAGATTCAGTCATGGGGTTGTGATTCAGAATTTAGAGCTACAAGCTTCATAAATGTAGGGAAATTCATGCACTTTACATAATCTCAGCTTCTGCACCTAGGAACTAAAGGTGTTGAGCTGGATAATCTCTCTAAGATACCGTACAAAGCTAATCTGATTTGCTCAAATTACCTCTTTGTTCCAGCAACACTTCTTTGTAAATGTTCCCACTCTTCCCTCATTATCCACTTACCTGAGTTGGACAGTTCTCACTGAGATTTTTACCATGTACTTACAAAATAAAGGTTGATAGTGGGGGAAGCACTAAGGTGTGCACCAGTGTCACCCTGGCCGTATTTAAGTCAGCGACTCAACAAAGAATCATCACAATGGAAAACAGAACAGCTGGATATGAAGCCGGTTTGGACCATGATGAAAAAGAAATGCTTAATTACCCTTTCGATCAAGTTAATTTTTCCCATTTGGCAATGTAAACAAAGGCAAATCTGCTCTTATTTTCAGTTGTCTGTGACTTGGTTGTTTCAGTATCCTTGACCTCCACCCTTCTGATTTTATTCCGATCTTGCCTCCCTCTCTCTTACTAAGCCTCACATCAGAGGCTCTCTTGATAACATTAAAAAATAAAATCTTACCAGGCCATGGGCATGAAAAGTATCTATGGTTCTAAATGTAAATGGGCTGGGAATTCTGTTAAAACATTCATCTATAAATCTGGGAGAGTACAATTGTTTTGTTTACACCTTGGCTTAGTTTGATCTGACAATGAAAGGTCATGGTGACTGTGCTACTGAAAGAACCTTCTTAGGAAAAATGATAAAGGCTTTTCTGGCCTTAACTCTAAGCTGACAGCCTGGCATCGGGTCACTGCTTCTGAGTTATTTTATTTTATGGAGAAGTTGAGGCAGGAGACAGAATTTCTCTCCAGATTCATAAATGCAGCAACTTCTGGACTCAGATTGCTTTTAGCCAGACACTTGGAAAGTGTGGCTGAGTGTTGCTGCTGAGATCCAAGAATTTCAAGGACTGAGTCATAACCTACCTTGTTGGCTCAGAACTTGTCTTTTTTTCCAAACATAAAGGCACATGTTTGGAGAGTGAGACAAGCATTTGGGTCCTTTGTGGGAGATACTATGTTGAGCTTCAAAGACCTGTATGACTTCTCCGGAACATCAATTTATTCCTCACACCTAGAAGGATCCATAAACTCATCTGAGTGAGAAAGAACTGAGGCCTAATCAGGGGCCCCCATTCCCCCATGTGCTTACTTTTTCTGGACTACCCCTGAGGTTGGAGCCGATGGTGCCAGTACAGAGGGCATTCTTGTCCTGGATATACCAGAAGTACCCAGGAATTAATGCCCAGCTCTGGACCCCCCAAAGATTTGGGAGATAAATACCCCAGTTTCCTCACCCTTCAGGGAGACATTTCTGAATGCACTCTATACATCTCTTAAAGGAACGGAGCCTCAGTTTTCCTCAGCAGTAACTTGATCATTAATATCCCCTAGGGGCTGTCCTTCCTTCCCTGTCCCACTTCCTCACACCTCACCTGTACTTCCTGAGAACACCTCCCAAATAAAAAGTGGGCACACCTTTTGCACCCACAACCTTGTCTCCAGATTTGCTTTTGGGGATCCGAAACTTAGAAAACCAAGACAGTCCTTCATCTGTCTCCTACCACTTAGTAGCAAATATGAGAACGCTCATCCTATTCTCCTGACTTCTAGCCTGCTGCTCTCTCACTCCATGCTGTCTTTAATTATGGTGTGTTAGGGAAAGTTTCTGCCACCTAATTAGTGCAAGTTGGGAAAAAGGGTTACCATGTTTTGCACTGTATGACCCTAGTAGCTGGGTCACAAATGACTGGTGAGTAATGGGCCCTAAGCAGACACCTCTTGCTTGGCCAACGGACACTAAGGTGGCCTGACATGAGAGCTCCACACACCAGGAGAGAATTAATATTCACTTAACTGTGAAAGGAATTGATCAGCTCTTTGAGTGGATGGCTGCTAGAGCAGTTGTTGAGTCTCTAGAGGAACTGATGGAATGGCTGTTGCCTCCCGGGTGATCAAGTTCATGCGGCTGATGAAATGGTTTCCTCATTCTCTGACTTTCCTGCCAACCAAGCAACCTCAGTGTGTATTACTTTTGTATACCCTGAAATAGTCTAACTCACTGTGTGATTCTTACAAGTTCATTATCTAACTTTAAAGTGTATATGTACTTTAAAGATTTCTAAAGTGTTTTTTTAACAAATAATACTTTAAGAAGTTTGGACTGGGCGCAGCTCATGCCTGTAACCCCAGCACTTTGGGAGGCTGAGGAGGGCAGATCACGAAGTCAGGAGTTCAAGACCAGCCTGGTCAATATAGTGAAACTCTGCCTCTACTAAAAATATAAAAAAATTAGCCAGGTTTGGTGAAGGGCGCCTGTAGTCCCAGCTACTTGGGAGGCTGAGACAGGAGAATCACTTGAACCCAGGAGGCAGAGGTTGCAGTGAGCCAAGATCATGCCACTGCGCTCTAGCCTGGGTTGACACAGCAAGAGTCCGTCTCAAAAACAAAGAAAAACAAACAAACAAATAACAAATATTACTTTAAGAAATTTGGCATTATTTTAGATCCATTTGTAAAAACCACTCACCTTTTTAGTCATTTCAAACTGTACAGTACTCACGAAACTTGTACATAGGCTGAAAGGCATTACGCCAATGAACTTACAGAAAATTAAAGACGAAACAGCCTGGTCATACAAAGTAAAACAGGTTCAGTACATTTCATTTTCAAACATCACCCTGATGGTAGAAAAAAAACCAGGTGACATCTGGTATTACAGGAAATAGGGTGTACAGAGGTATTTGTACGATGTGAACAATGTTTTGTCTCACAAACTAAGAAAAATGTGTTAAAACAAAATACTGTAAATGACTTACAAGAAACTTGAGAAGAATAAGATTAAATTAAAAGTGTTATTTTCAATTTATAGAAGGATTTTATTTTAATCTGCTACTGTTTTAGAGTAGGCTTAACTATGAGTTCTAGAAATTATTATAATAGATTTTCCTAATGCAATGACTATATTGTCAGCGTGGCCTGCCATAACAAAGTACCATAGCCTGAGTGGCTTAACCAACATTTATTCCTCACAGTTCTGGAGGTTGGAAATCTAAGATCAAGGTGCTGGCCAGTTCATTTTCCAGCGAAGGCTCTCTTGCTGGTTTGCAGATGGCCACCTTCTGGACACGGTCCTGCATAGCCTTTCCTCTGTGTGTGTGCCTGCTTTTTATAAGGACACTAATTCCATCGTAGGGACCCCACCCTGATAACCTCATCTAGCCTCAACTACTTTCCCAAACGTCCTATCCCCAAATACCATCACATTGAAAGTTAGGACTTCAACATATGAATTTGTTGGCGGTGGAGGGACAAACACGAAGTCCATAGCGCTAACATATGCATTTGTGCACATGGATACTTGGATGGTTTATTTCCCTTTGAATGTTAGCCATTCAAGTTAGTATACCTGCTGCATATCAGAAGAAACCCTCAACATAGATTTGGAAATGGGATTTTACCTAAGTCCAAGGTTCTCGTTCTCCATTTCAAGTATCTGGTATCACATTTTCATTTGATCCTTAAAATACACCACATTGTCAGTGTTTGTATAGCAAGGATAAAGCAGTCATGAGGGAATCTGAAGTGATATTCAAAACATTTAATAACTGGTATAGATGTTGCCTAATCAGAATGCACATGTCCACAGAGGTGGGGCAAGGCCCTGGAGCCCTGCTGGTGTTCTAGGATGGCAGGGAGGTGGCGGGAAGGGTCACTTGCAAGGAGAGGTGTTAAGTCACTGTTTGCCAAACACTATGCAAATGTTTCAGTATTTTAAAAACACTTACAGCAGGATTAGAACGTACTGCCAGAATATCAGTTCTCTGTATAGTAGAAAAATATATTGATGAATTTTCCAAATGTAATGAGAGTATTTCATTAACTGTAAGTCTCTGATGTTCTCATGTTGATGAAAAGAATAAGAAGTAGCTTTCCCTAGGAGTCTATAATCTAAGTATTGAATAATCCTCAAACACATATTTGTGATAACCTCTTATTTTGTGGTCCTTATCTGATAAAGCACCACTGCAAATAGAACCAGCAAAATCTTTGGTATAGTCCTTCTGTGTGGAACACCACATCTTTTTAGGCCAGCATCCCACTTGTGACATTTGGAGTAATGACTTAACTAGTTGCTAAAGATTAGTCCAAACTCAGCTGAGAACAGGAGAGGATGGCATTAAGCAGGGACCAAGAGGAAGGGAAGGACCTTAATTAAAGAGAGGCCATGAGGGAGCATCAAGGTTATGTATGTTTATGCTCCAACCTAGAGACATATGAAGTGGGTCACTCTAAGGTAAACCTCTATTTGTTATTTAGGAGAAACACTGTGAGACTGCCAATTAAAGTGCATGTTATTTACATTACTAAAAAATTTCCTAAAAGTTGCATTCATAATTTTTGTAAAAAATTCAAATTCTTAACTTTCTGTTGAATATAAATATACCTATAGTACAAAATTCATAAGTGTGCATGCAGCTTGATGAATTATCACAAAACGAATACTCCTGCATAACCAGGACCAGCTCAAGAAATAGAATATGTCTACCATTTTCCTCCTTTCTACCCCTTATCCTCCTTTCCAGCCACTACCCTCACTCTAATCATCACCACTCCAATTCCCAACAGCATCTATAAGTTGTGCCTGTTTGGGGACTTAACATAAATTGAGTTACACATAATCTGTTCTTTTCTGTGTCTTCTTGCTTTTGCACAGCATTACGTTTGTGAAATTCATTCATATTTTTGCATGTGAAAGTGGATTTTAATTGCACTCTGAAGGCTGGCCACATCAGTAGATTCTATGGTAAATCTTTTTTGAAGAGTAGAAAGAGTATTTTTTTTCTTTTTCAAACATAAAACATTCACTGCTCTCCTATACTCTATCTTCAACTTATGATTTCATTACTACAGCCATTCTTAAACATTAGTGTGCATTAGGAGTAGGATCCCTGGAAGGGCTTGTTAGCATACAGACTATGGGGCCCCAACTCCAGAGCTTCAGTTCCTGAAGGTCTGGGGTAGGGACTGAGAATTTGCATGTCTAACAAGTTCCCAGCTGACACCCCTGTTGCTGTTCCAGGGAACACTCTTTGAGAGCCATTGCCTTAACATATACTGAATTTGTATCTATCTGTATGCATTTCTTTTCTGTGTCTAAGTCATCTTTCATTTAAAGTAGGATTTTTGGAGAAGCATCCTCACATGGACTGCCCATGGGTTTTCTGCTGCAGAGACAGCAGCCTCTAACATGTGATGAGGAAGGATGCACAGCTCTGTGAGTGACAGAATCTGGGAGCTCCCCGTCAATATGTGGAGATATAAGAGACATTTTCAAAGCATCTCTCCTTCACATTAGATTTATTGGGTCTTACTGTTAAAAATCTGAAACTCTTTGGTTGGCATGCATTCAGAAGAAGAGGAACAAAAACAACAACAACAAACGAACCTGTGGAATCAAGAAAGGCTACGGTCATATCGTTACTGATTGCATCAAACCCTGCAGGTAAGAACTCCTTAAGAACAAAGCTTAAAGACTAAAAGTAATAGACAGTCTCTCCAACACATTCTCCTCAAGCTAAATCCAGACACTGTCCACTGCACTAGCCACCAGCCACATGTGGCTAGTGAGTATTTGTGATGTGGTGAGTCCGAGTGACACATGCTGTAAGTGTAAAATACACACCGAGTTTCACAGACTTAGCTCATACACATACAAAGAATGTAAAATATTGTATCAATAATTTATTTTTAGGTTTTTGCCTTCAACTTTTATTATAAGTCCTTGGGTACATGTGCAGTATGTGCAGGTTTGTTACATAGATAAACATGTGTCATGGTGGTTTGCTGCACAGATCAGCCTATCACCCTGGTATTAAGCCCAGTATCCATTAGCTATTTTTCCTGATGCATATATCAATAATTTTTATGTTGACTACATTTTGAAAATATTATATATGGATATAATGGTTAAATAAAATGTATAATTAAAATTATTTTCCTTATTTTTTTTCTTAGTGTGGCTTTTAGAAAATTTAAAACTACATATGTACTTCTCATTTGTGGTTCACATTTATTTCTACTGGACAGTGCTGTTCTAGATAATTTAAAATTAGCCTGATTTATAAAAATAGTTAAATACATGTTTATTTGAAGGGCAGAATTAGGAAGATGGAAAATTATAGCTTGCCAAAGGATCATCCATTAGAAACTAGGAAATCTAATTTCGCTTATAGCAAAGTATTTGCAAATGGTGACAGAAATGACTGGGAAGAAGCCCTAACTAGAGATTGTTCTGAGAAGGAATGGGAGGATGAAAGAGAATGGTACACTTGTAACAGCTACCCAAACTACCTTACACCGAACAGTACCCAATGGTTGAAAATTTTTGCTTTCTGTTGATTGGACCTAAATTTCTTAGTCTGATATGCAGAGTCCTCCATAATCAGGGCTGTATGTCAGCAAGAAATTAATGAGTGGGTGATGGATCCATCATTTAAGTCAACTGGGTTTATTCATTGCACCTAAAATAGGTCTTCCGATGTCCTTCTTCTTTTTCCCAACTAGAATCGCTTCCATTTGCACACCCTTCACATCCCAGCCCAAATCTCATATTCTCAACCCACATTTCACAGACAACTCCAAGTAGAGATGCTCCTCAACACTAAGCTCCTTAGTATGTTTCAGTGTAAGACTTTTTTGATACTTATCATGATCTGTCTGGCTTTCTTTGCTGCCCTGCATCCTAGTTATATGGCCTCAGGTCAGCTGTTATTGCTCTGTGCTTCACTTTCCTCCTTTGTAAAGTGGGATGGTAATTGTATTTATATCATAGATGAGAGTGGAAGGCATGAAAACATGTGCAGTTCTTAGAATAGAAACTGATGTATAATAAGGATTCGATAAATATTAGCTGGTAACATTATTGTTGCTGATATTAGCTATGCTGCAGCACATGTTTGTATATCTCATATTTCCATCGAGATTGTAAATTTCTTGAAAGGCAAGAACTGTATTTTCTTTTTAACATTGCATAATGTCTTAAAAAAGTTAGGACCCAATAAATATCTGTTAATGGCCATAAGAAATGTCAATAAATTTTAATTAGTACCTCTGTAGGCCATACTGTGTACTAATCACAGGGATAAAATGACGGACAACATAAATACTGTCTCTCCACTCATGAAACCTAAATTATAGTAGGGGAAGATGGATAGGAGGAAAAGATGCAAAGAACAACAGAAGAAGATTTGCATAGTTAGAGATGGCAGTGAGTGTTATAAAGCAACACACAGGGGGCTGAGATGGAAGTTTAGTGGAGGTGGTTTTACCAAAAAGATGACCAGAGAAAGCTGTGTTAAGGCAGAAGCACAATGAGAGGAGCGGGAGAGGTGTGAGGTGAGACTGGAGAGACAGGGAAAGTCTGCAATGGAAAAGTGCAACTAACAGTTATGGTGAGCTATTTGCATTTTACTTGGAGGGAAACCTGAGGGTGCTATGGGCATTCAAGCAGTGTGCTGTGATCCGTTTACTTTGCTTTGTCTGGTAATGGCGGTAGAGGTTTTACCCAACTTAAGAAATGAAATTATCTTCAAGGGCAATGTATTAATATGAACACGACCTTTGACTTATATAAAGGTTAGCTAATTTATATAGGGTTCAAACATAAACACTTAATCTTGGGCTCATTAAAGCCAGCTATCTGTTTAACACGTGAATGTGTGAACTCCAAAAACATAATTAGTTATCTGCCACTAGAAAAAACAGTGAGCAAATTCATGAATCAGGGTTCTGCCTGGACCTCCATTGTGACATATTCTCAGTTATTAGTTTAGGTAAAGACCCTGTTGCTTCATAACAGGTGTCAGTTTTGAGGGAACGACTCTAAATATGATTCTGGAATAAGAAAGGATGTAAATAATGAAAACATAATAAAAATTATAGAGTGAGTCTGCTATAAAACACAGAGCATGCAGAAATCAAAACATACTATCATTTAGTTCTAGGCATCACTGACTTTAAAAACAGCAGACAACTTGAAACATACTATTTTCCTTGAAAACAGAAACGTTTTTACAAAACCAAGTATTTATCACTCACTTTTCTCCTTGCTGAATTAGCAGACATTCAAAAAAGCCTTAACTTATGTGTATGCGTGTTTCCTTTTTCAGCTAAATTTTAAATGAAATAAGTTTAAATGAAATACATTTATAGGTATTGATGTTTCAATACATATAATATAGACTGATCACATTGGGGTAATTAGCATATCCATCATCTGGAACATTTATCATTTCTTTGTGTTGGGAACATTCAATATACTCCTTCTGGCTATTGAATACTATAAGGTGTATTATTGTTAACTACATTCATCCTATGATGCTGTAGAATGCTAGAATTTATTTCTCTGATCTAGCTGTAATTTCATATCCTTTAACAAATCTCTTTCTATTCCTGCCACTTCCCCCTACCCTTTTCAGCCTCTAGTATCCTATTCTACTTTTTACTTCTACAAGATCAACCTTTTAAGCTTCTGCCTGTGAGTGAAAACATGCGGTGTTTAATTTTCTTTTCCTGACTTATTTCCCTTAACATCATGTCCTCCAGTTCTATCCATGAAAGCCACAAATGACAGGCTTTCTTGTTCGTGGCTGAATAATAATCCATTGTGTGTTTATCACGAGCAGACTCATAAGGAAAATAAACCTTCACAGAAATGGGAGAGTTTTCAAAAAGTCTCTTCTCAAATCTATTCTTTTGAGATCAGACTAGATTGGGCACATTCAGGGTGGCATGGTGGTAGACGCAAATCTATTATTTAGCCTTCAACTTGTGTGGCTTCAGGTATGTTACCCAACCTAAGTCTTGGTTGGATAAAATTAGAGAAAATTAGGGAAATACTAACAACATCATCCATCTCTGGAAGATACTGGGCAGCTGTTCAACCAACGTGTTCCCCCAGAGTCTGATGTAATCTGTTGACTCCATCTTGAGAGAAGACGCCGGGAAAGAATCTGGGAGGGGCTTTGACCACGGACAATAATGTGGAGAAGAGGGAGATGGATGTGCGGAAGGGTAAGCTTGAGCTGGATGCTTGGTGGTGTTGACTTGCTTCTCCTCCTGATGCTGGCATATATCAGTGTTAGGTGATAAATCAAGTGGTTGGATATCCAAGTCTATACTAGTCTACACCAGGATTCTGCTAGGAAGAAAGCTGCAGGAAGCAGGAGGCTGGAAGTCAGAAGCAGGATGCAGAAAGCTGCAGGACTGATAAAAAAAAAAAAAAAGGTTTCTGATTTTCCTGAAACCATGAAGGAAGATTCAGGGAAACCCAGAGCCTGGGACTTGGAGTGGTCTCAAGGCTTTAACCATCTACCCTGAGGAAGATGTTGAAAGAAATATTTGTCTCATTATGTATTGGTCTGTTTTCATGCTGTTGGTAAAGACATACCCAAGACTGGAAAGAAAAACAGGATTAATGGACTTAGAGTTCCACATGACTGGGGAAGCCTCACAATCATGGCAGAAGGCAAGGAGGAGCAAGTGACATCTTACATGGATGGTGGCTGGCAAAGAGAGAGCTTATGCAGGGAAACTCCCCCGTATAATACCATCAGATCTTGTAAGACTTACTCACTATCACCAGGACAGCATGGGAAAGACCTGCCTCCACGATTCAATTACCTCTCACCGGGTCCCTCCCACAACATGTGGGAACGTAAGATGAGATTTGGGTGGGGGTGTAGCCAAATCATATCACATTATGCGTTTAGGATAGAATTCAGTGAATATTTAGTAATTGATTCTGCCTCATTCCGTGTTTAAGATCGATGTGGCTGGCATAGAAAACATTTTTGGGTGGTGTAGGTAATTTGAAACAGTGTAATGAGTTTACATGCTTTTTGAAAACCTTAGATCTTTATGAGACCTTAATGAGTCAGGCTGGGAGTAATGTCACCTGGCACATATTTGTGTTGGTTCTCAAAACAGGGTGTGTGTGCATGCATGTTGTTTTGAGTACACATGTATGTTTGTGTGAGTGTCACTGTCCCTTATGCCTGAGGAAAATAATCTGTTTTTGCCTTTCCATTCTAATTTGACACATCTGGTGCAAAATATCAGGGCTAATTCCAAAATGAAATAGGAAGACAATCTTCTCATTAAATGCCATCAATGCTTAAACCTTGTCTTTGTACTTGATTAAAAAATGTTCCAGTCTTTGCCACTAGCTAGCCAATTATTCCTTTTTTCTTATTAAGGAATGCAGCAGTTGAGACATCGTCCCCCGTGCTCCTTCTCTCTCTCTCTCTCGGTGTGTGTGTGTGTGTGTGTGTGTGTGTGTCTAGATAAATATATCCTCCTAGGAACAGTAGCAGAATAGCTGACAACAAACGTCATTAGAAAAGAGTAAGAGCAAAACATCCCTGCTTGTGAAAACCTATTGTCAAAAACTAAGATAGGCTACATCTCTTTCTGAAATTGGAGAGAATGTTTTTCCAATACCACTCCATAACTACAAATTCAAGAAGGCCAGACTCCATTTTTAAAAGGTACTTTACCATTGCCTGTTTTGTATTATAACAAAGGGTATGATTTCTTGAAATCAAAACTTTAAACTTCTTGAGTTCTTCTGGATTAGATGTGGAATGGTTTCCCAAACTATGTTTTGTATGATTTTTAAAAAGTTCTAGCAACAAAAAGGGGGTAGCAAGCAAACAAAATTTCAAAAAAATCACATTTAGTCAATTAATGTGGGAAATGCCCCATACTTCCATCTCCCCTGAGCGTTTCATGTTAGCATGGTGAAGGCTCTGAGTTCTGCATTATAGAAAATTGACTTAACTTTGCCTAATTTCGTAGTTTCCAAAATGTTTTGAATGGCTGCTGAGCTCATTTATTAAAGAACACTTATTAACATCAAAGATACTATAAAATTTTAAACATGGGGATATCTGAGCAAGAGCCCCACCGTGTTGCTTATAGATCTGAATTCACTTCAGAAGAAGTACCTTTCTCCAGCGTTTTTGCCCAGTCAAAATACAATGATGTGCCATTCTACATGAACTATTGTCATAATATCTGTTTTTCAGTAGCCACCTCTTTGTTTAGTTGTTGTTTTTGTCTTTTTTGACAGGGTTAAAAAAGCAGGTCCACTTTATTTACAATGATCAGTTGGTGACACATGGATCTTTGAGCTTTCTGTGGCCTTGTGGAGGTACCTGGGCAGAGGCCACTCCTGTTAGGTTAATACATCCCCCTTCCTCATCCTGCTATGAGAGTCGTGCTGCTGTCAGAATCCACCTGCTCTGAGTACAGTCCTATCTATTTAGTGTTAAAAATACATAACTTCAAAATTAACTCTGGAAATACTTTCTAAAACTCTTAAAGAACAGTATTTATTTTTAAATTCAAATATTAATGCATATTTGAGTCCAATGCACATTAAAGTTTGAGAATTACTGAGTTACTCTAAATGATATTTCATAGAAAAATAGACTACACTTAACTAGCAAATGTTTTGTGTTTAATCAGATTGGTTAGACATGCCACCTTTTGTGGAAATAATCTAAAGAGTTACTCCAAATATTATTTTTATACTAATTAACGAGAAGTGACAGGGTCAGAAAACATATACTCTAAAATAGTACACTTTGGGGAGTCAAAGTTAAACACTTAAAATATGAGTCAGAGATATTATGATTTTAATTTAATTTTCTAAGACAGAAAAGACTTCATGTATTTTTTGGTTGGGTAAGTATACAGTCTTGGGTTTCTCTAGTACCAGTGAATCAGGTCCAATTCTGGTATTATTATTATTATTATTATTATTATTACTATTATTATTATTATTATTTTGAGACAGGGTCTCACTCTGTTGCCCAGGCTGAGGTGCAGTGGCACGATCTCTGCTCACTGCAAGCTCCGCAGCCTCCTGGGTTCATGCCATTCTCCTGCCTCAGCTCTCTCGAGAAGCTGGGACTACAGGTGCCTCGCCCCACGCCCGGGCTAATTTTTTTTTTTTTTTTTTTTTTGTATTTTTAGTAGAGATGGGGTTTTCACCGTGTTTGCCAGGACTGTCCTCGATCTCCTAGACCGTCGTTGATATACCCACCGCCTCGGCCTCCCAAAGTGCTGGGATTACAGGCGTGAGCCACCGCGCCCAGCCAATTCTGGTATAATTATTAACAGCTCCCTGCGAATCACTCTAAAAATTGTGCTGGTTTTGAAGATATATGATTACTTCTATTAGGTGATGCCCACAAAAGCATTCCAAAATATGGACTAGGGACCTTCCATTGTAGGTCTTATCTATAAGAGAATAAAACACAAAGCAGGCAGAAAAATCTATGAAAGGCACTAACGGAATGTCTGGTATTCAAGCAAAGATACTCAGTTACCAAATCTCCATTGGTGAGGGGGGCTAGGTAGAGATTCCTCAGGTGTTTCTGCTTGCTGGCATAGTTTACTCCGGTTGCTTTTCAATATTCAACTGGTGCACGCCCTATGGTGTACTGGAGAATGTTCATCTTGATGGTCAGGGGGTGGGCAACATCTGTTGTTAAATATTTTGAATGTTACCTGTTACTGAACCTCTCTAACCTGCATTAGCATATCAATAGATTTCTTGATTTGGTGATGATTCAATGACATATGACTGTCCCACCTGGGGTAGTTAGGGTTTTAAAGCCAGCAAATAAATTTAATAACAATAATTGTAAAAAACAATAATGCTGCCAACTCTTGTTGAAAGTTTACTATGTTTGAGAAGCTGCTGTAAGCACTTTAAGTATATTAACTCTTTCAGTTTTTGCAACCCCATGATATAAATACTATTATGGTTCCCTTTTTTACACATGAGAAAACTGAGGCACAAGCTAAAAACATTACCTAAGGCCACACAGCAGTGCTGATGTGAATTTGAAATAAATGGAGACTGATAAAGGCTTCATGGCTTGGCCCAAGGAATTCAAAAATAAGGCCACTAAATTTGAAAATGATCACAAGGATGATCATATAAATTTGGACCTATTTGGACATAAATTTAGGTCCAAAATACTATGTTGGACAAATATTGATTTATGAGGGAAAAGGTTAAAATATTTTTATTATTTACATATATTTTCTTATTTTAAAAGTAATGTGTGTTTATTACACACAAAAAAATAAGCAAAAGAAGAAAGCAAAAATATCACTCATAACCCCAGTACCCAGAAATAAGCATATGGAATATGCTGATATATAAACTCTTAGTGTTTTTCTAGTTAACCTCATACATATATGGAGGGTGTTACTGTTAAATGAAGAAATAGAATAAAGACTTATTTTCCTACAATTTAATCCTTAAATGGAAATGGCTATGCTTTCATTCTTATTTTTTTGCATTACAAAATATTTTACGATAGATATATTATTCTTATAAGCAAAATAATTTTATATTAAAAATATGATAAATACTACCTTTTAAAGAGATTGCATAAGCTTAAGTAGGTATTAGCTATGACAGTTAACAGTAATAAAATCATTCTCCTATCCTCACTTCCCACACACACACCTTTTTCCTCTCTCCTTCTCTGAGTCTCAGGTTACCCTTTTGAGAAATGAAGACTACATTGTTATAAATGTAAAGCATTGTGTACAGGAGACACTCAATGCATCTTACTTCTTTCCCCTTCAGTATACTAGCAGAGGATGGCCACTTTCATTCTACACTTAAGGCTCCTAATATCCAAGAGGGATAACTCAGGGATGCTCAAGCGTATTCAGACCCTCTACCAATGCAGATCCAGGGCAGAGGACAATCTTGTCCTCGCTCTGATGAGTGAGAGGGTGAGGACGCTTGGTCGGGGATGGTGAACACCGAGAATGGGAATAGGACAAAGAAAAATTAGCCTGGAGAATCTCGAGAGGAATTTCATTGGCAGCCTTGGTTTTGTTTCTCGTCAACAGTTCAGGCAAAGAACAGAAACAATGCCATTTTTCAGAACAATTTTGAGTCCACACCACTGGCCAGGCCTATAGTGCTCAGTGGTTGGAATAATTTGTGCTCTCATCTCTTGCACATTCCTGAATCCTCTTCCTTGCATGTAATCTTTCTCTTTTGTTCACTTTGGCAAGGCTGACTCTTGGCGCTAGCTTTTCCCTTTTCCTACAGTAATTTTGACTTCTAGGAGGTTTGAAACTAGATTAAGGGTTAAGAAATCCTTTGCCAGGTGACATCCCATTTCAAAAATACCAAAAACAGCAATTGTATGACTTACACGGTGTTTCAAAGGAATACAAGCTCGGGTATGCACCTGAGTATTAATTGATTTTGTTGTTAATATTAATGAGCATATGATTTGGCCTAGTTGACCTTCAGATTTAAATTAGGTACTGATTAAATAATAAGGCAGGTGAATTAAGATGAGTTTAAACAGCATTTTATTTTCCCCCAGAAAGCTGCCTTGACCTTGGCTCTGGGTGAAAATAAGCTATTAGAGGTGTTGAAAAAACTAGAACAGAGCATATTCTTTATCTTAAGGAGATTGACTATATCTTAAATAGTAATAATAATAACTTCATAAAAGTTTCATCTGGAGTACTTGACATTCCTATGAATTTTACTTCTGTGTTTATATGCCCCTTTAATATGATTGCTTATCTATTTGTTAACTTAAATAGCCTTAATACTTGTACTCCTAAATTTGTTTTTAAGGGTTTAAAGTGCAAACTACCATTAAATCAACAGAGTATTTTTAACCAGTAGAGAAAGAAGTCCTCAATAGATAAGTACACATCCTATTTCAGAAATAACCTCAGAGCGCCTACCGACCCACAAATCTTTTCCCAGGCCAGCTTTACCTTGGAGTTACTTTCAATTCAATTGTGGTTGCCAAATCCTTGGCATGCATTCGGATGAATTATTCATCAGCATTCTTCCTGCTAATATCTCATGCTCCCAGCTCAACTCCTGCCCACCCTATGGCTGTAACGACTCATTGGGAACAGGTGTCATCAGTGTGTAGCTCACAATCTAGCTCTTGATCCATGAGCCAGTCGGTTGCATCTCCTTCTGTTGGCAGCAGGCACAGTTAGCAAGTACATGGGGGTAAGCAGGCAGCAAGCATGGGTTCCTGGTTCCCAGTGGAAAATATGTCTAGAACATTAAAACAAAACTGCTGGCATAGAGGATACCTGGGTTACAATACTTCCTTTTGAAATTCTTCAACCTTCACATGACTGTTAGAATTTTTTAAATATCTGGTCTTCAAAGCGACATTAGCCATCTTATTTTTTATTTATTTGTTTTCAATCCTTGCACCCTAGAAGATGCTAATTTCCTGTGGAAACCAAGGTTATAACAAATGTAAAGCCAGCCCACTAACAAGCAAAGCTGGAAATAACCAAATGAGTCTCAAAATTCTTGGGAGTTATATTAGAAAGAGAAAAAGAGACCTGTCCATAATATCAGTGATTCTGAAGCCCAAGAAGATGCTTGGTCAGGATCAAAGTCTGAAAACAAACTCAAGAGACCAAGGGCTTCTTCAGGACATTTGATCAGCAAAAATGTTCTGCCACTTAAACTGGAGAGTGTAATGAGCATTTCTATAAGCAATCTTATAACTGCAGTGCTCTAAAATAGCCCAGATGTCACAGAGAAGAGATATTTCTGCATGAAAGCTAATAATGGAGAATGTTTGAAATGAATCCTCAACACATATGACTGCCTTTTAACCTTATCTTGACCTCAATCTTGAAGGATTTCAATTGATTTTTTTTTTTTATTCTAAGCTAGGTATCTATCAGTCAAGACAATAGTTCCAACAGCATTAAACACTTGTTCTAAGCTGGTCTAAGCTTTGAACTGATAATCAATGAAAAACAGTGGTTTTCTGTACATGCTATTTCAGAAGAAAAAGGCGAAAATCATACCCTAGGCATTCTGTTTTTAATTGAAAGAAGACTGCATACTAGTGTGGATTTTAAAACATTTCTATTTTCCCTAAGTAAATAGGTTAATGGATATTAATGGCTTATTTCAGTAATACTCATAAAACTTCACATTTAGTCTTACATAGGAACTACATTTGTGATACATAACGGAACTCCTTCATGGAGTTACCATCATTAAAAGTTTTATGTTAAAAAAATCCTAAAAGTATTCCAAAAAATAAATCCTGGCATAAACAATTAATGGTGTGAGTTCCTAAAAGCATCAAGAAACATCACAAACAGTGTGCTTCTGTGAAGGTGCGATATCTCCAAACTAAACAACTCAACAGGAAAAATCCCAGCCTGAAACATGGTCACATTCAAATTAATTTATCTCTCTTTCATGTTTCTTAAACTCTGCCACTCAACTTCATGACACTTTGAAATTTTTAGCACAGACTAAATGATTGGTATGACCAAAATTTTTGCTTAAGATGAACACCACTTTCTGTCTTTTCACTCTGATTGCATTTGATCAGATTTATTTATCTCTCTGAGATGACCTAGAGTTTCCCATCAGAGCCTATGTGGGTATTTGACATCAGTTATATTTTTAGATATGCTATGTCTTAAAAAACAGTTAAAGTGCTCTAACTGAAAAATACTTTATCACTAAAATATGCCAATCATCATCTGAGCCTTCAGCAACTTGTAATCTTTTTCCTGGTGGAAGGTCTTGCCTCAATGTTGACGGTCACTACTGGCCACTCAATGTTGATGGCCACCACTTGGTTGCTCAAGGTTGAGGTACTTATGGTAATTTCTTTCTTTTTTTTTGAGATGGAGTCTCGCTGTGTTGCCCAGGCTGGAGTGCAGTGGCATGATCTTGGTTCACTGCAAGCCTGCCTCCTGGGTTCACACCATTCTCCTGCCTCAGCCTCCTGAGTAGCTGGGACTACAGGTGCCCGCCACCACGCCCGGCTAATTTTTTGTATTTTAGTAGAGACGGGGTTTCACCATGTTAGCCAGGATGATCTCAATCTCCTGACCTCATGATCCACCCGCTTCGGCCTCCCAAAGTGCTGGGATTACAGGTGTGAGCCACCGCGCCTGGCTAGCTATGGTAATTTCTTAAAATAAGACAATGATGAAGCTTGCCACAATAATTGTCTCTTCCTTTCACAAAAGATTTCTCTGTGGCATGCAATGCTGTTTGATGGCATTTTACGCACAGTAGGAATTATCTTAAAATTGAACTGAGTAAGGCCAGGCACAGTGGTGCTTGCCTGTAATCCCAGCACTTTAGGAGGCCGAGGCAGGTGGATCACCTGAGGTCGGGAGTTAGTGACCAGCCTGAATAACAAGGCGAAAGCCCATCTCTAAAAAAACAAAAAACAAACAAACAAACAAAAAACAAAAAAAGCTGGATGTGGTGGTGCATGCCTGTAATCTGAGCTATTTGTGAGGCTGAGACAGGAGAATTGCTTGTACCTGGGAGGAAGAGGTTGCAGTGAGCCAAGATCGCGCCATTGCACTCCAGCTTGGGCAACAACAGTGAAACTCCATCTCAAAAACAAACAAACAAAAAATTGAACTCAATACTCTCAGACCTGCTTCCATCTCAAGAAGCCACTTTCTTTTTTTAATAAATAAGATGCAACTTCTCATTTGTTCAAGTTTCTCATGAGATTGTAGTTCAGTCACATCTTCAGTCTCCACTTCTAGTTCTCTTGACATTTCTACCACATCTTTAGTTACTTCCTCCACTGAAGTCTTGAACCCCTCAAAGTCATCCATGAGGGTCGGAATTACCTTATTTCACACCCTTGCTAATGTTGACATTTTGACCTTCTTTCATGAATATTCTTAATGCCATCTAGAATAGTCAATCCTTTCCATATTTTCAGTTTATTTTGCCCAGATTCATCAGAGGATGATATCACTATCTATGGCAGTTACAGTGTTAGAAAATATATTTCTTAAATAGAAATTTGAAAGTCAAAATTACTCCCTGATCCATTGTCTGCAGAATAGATGTGTTAGCAGGCATGAAGACAACGTTACATTCCTTGTACATCTCCATCAGAACTCTTGGAAGACCAGGTGCATTGTCAATAAGCAGTAATATTTTGAAAAGAATCATTTTTTTTCTGAGTAGGTCTCAACAGTGGACTTAAAATATTCAGTAAACAATGCTATAAACAGACGTGCTATAATACAGGCTTTGTTGTGCCATTGACAGAGCACAGGTAGGGTAGCCTTCGACTAATTCTTAAGAGCACTAGGATTCTTGGAATAGTAAATGAGCATTGTCTTCAACTTAAAGTCACCAGCTGCATTAGCCCCTAACAAGAGAGCCAGCTTGTCCTTTGAAGTCAGGCATTGACTTCTCCCCTCTAGCTATGAAAATGCTAAATGGCCTCAGCTTCCAACAGAAGGCTGTTTTGTCTACATTGAAAATCTGTTGCTTAGTGTAGCCACCTTCATCAGTGATCTTAGCTAGATATTCTGGATAACTTGCTGCAGCTTTTACATCAGTACTTGCTGCTTCACCTTGCACATTAATGTAATGGAAACAGCCTGTTTCCTTAAACCTCATGAATCAGCCTCTGCTAAGGTCCAACTTTGCTTTTGCAGCTTTCTCACTTCTCTCAGCATCAGTAGAACTGAAGAAATCTAGTACCTTTCTCTGGACTAGGCTCTGGCTTAAGGGAATGTTATGGCTGGTTTGATCTTTCATCCAGACCATTAAAACTTTCTCCTTATCAGCAATAAGGCTGTTTCCGTTTCTTATCATTCATGTGTCCACTGGAGTAGCAATTTTAATTTCCTTCAAGAACTTTTCCTTTGAATTCACAACTAGGCACAAGAGGCCTAGATTTCAGCCTATCTCAGATTTCAACATACCTTCCTCACTAAACTTAAACATAGCTAACTTTTGATTTAAAGTATGATTTAGTATGCAACTCTTCCTATCACGTGAACACATAGAGGCTATTGTAGGTCTATTAATTGGCCTAATTCCAATATTGTTGTGTTTTAGGGGATAGGGATGCCTGAGAAAAGGGAGACAGATGGGAATAGTGGGTCAGTGGAATAGTCAGAACCACATTTACTAAGTCAGTCCACTATCTTTTATGGGCATAGTACATAGCACCCCAAAACAATTATAATAGTAATCACTGATCACAGATCACCATTACAGATAGAATAACAGTAAAAAGATTTGAAATATTGTGAGAATTATCAAAGAGTGACACAGAGACATGAAATGAGGACATGCTGTTGGGAAAATAGTGCCGACAGACTTGCTTGATGCAGGGTTCCCACAAAACTTCAATTTGTAAAAAATGCAGTATTTTCAAAGCACAGTAAAATGAAGTGCAAGAAAGTAAGGTATGCCTATATTACCTTTTCATCTGGGGACTTGCCAATGAACCAGGAGAGAGAGAGAAAAAAGGACTATTCTGTTTTCCTTTAGATATATATATTTTAATTCGAGCATCCCCACATCAATGTCTCCACTACTTCTTCCTTCCTCAAATTGTCTTCTAAAGAGAAATTTTTTTTTTTTTTTTTTTTTTTTTTTTTTTTTACTTTTTCTGGAAATACTTGGGTCAGCAACATTTTCTCAGAGTAATTGTCGACAAAATGGAGAATGATGCTCTTGCCAAAGATTTGTTTCTAAGGATGCCTTTCAAACATTTCTTTCTTTTTTGAAAAATGGTGCTCCCTGGTTGGTGGTTCTCAAATGCCGCTCTTTCAAACCTTTTCCTGATGAGTGGCTATAAAGAGCAGAACTGACTAATTCTGGTGTTTTAAATAAACATCTCTAAACATAATTTTTCTGGTCATTCTCTCATTTCATAAATAGTTATTTTCCAAAGGAACAAATGTAAATGTTATATATATACACACACACATATATATATGGTTTTTTTTTTTTCTATAAAGGCTAGATATGCAATAAAAGAGAGTAGGTGGGAGAGTCGATTGTATTGGAAACAGAGACACTTAAGAAAACCTAGTTATATTTGACTTGCTGCCTTGTTTTTCCATATAAACAAGCCCAAATAGTCTAAGAGTCTGCAATTATTAGATGTAGTTAGTGGCCTCATACCTTCATCTTTACAGTCTTCCACTGCCTCTTCTGAAGCGGGGCCAGGCACCGTGACAGTGTTGACACCATCTATAAAGCAGAAAAAGAAACACTGCCTCAGAGTTCATCCTTCCAGAAGTCAGGCTGTGGCTTTCCTGCTCTGCACCCCCTCCACTCTCCACCAGAGAAAGCATGAGCCTGCAGAACGCTTGAATACACTGAATGCTCTTTGAAGGGGCTAGTGGTTTGGGAATCTCTTTTATAGTTAGTGAAACAGGAACCTTCAGTTAAGTCAGAGACCAGTGGGCTACAATCTATTTTTTGGTGAAGAATGCTACTTGTTGCTAGTAGTATCCTTTGGCATTTTGTTTCTTCCTCATTCCTCAAAGGATGGTGTATTATTTTTCTTGGTAACAGATTGTGAAATAAAGTATATCCTTGCAAGTTCTTACAAAGTGCTTTTATGTGTGTGTTTGTCAAGTTTGTTTTTTTCTTAGCACAGCACTTCTGCTCCGTTATGCCAGGATGTCAAACTGTGGGGAGCAGCTCTGATGGCTGTCAGCACAGAGGCCGGGAAGAAGAGCATTTGGCACAGGGCACCAGCAGCCACCAGGAACTTTCATGTCACCCGAGAACAGAAGGGGAAAATGGGGACTAAGGACATGGAACTCTCTGTTCCCCTCACAGCACCAATTAACTGCATTAGAGTAGACCTCTCTTCTCAGTGTCATCAGCCCCTAGTGACTCTAGGCATGTTTGGCCTCCAGGATAAGAGCTAACTAGTCTACTCCCTCCCATTCAGACAGTAAATCTAGACAGGCAGGATTGCTAAAATCATTTGCAATGTTTAATACCTGATAACTGGAAAAGGAATACACATACACACACACACACACACACACACACACACACACATTTTGGACAAAAGATGGGCTAGAAAAGATGTGATCTGTGATTTGATTCCAAATGTGTGTTAGTTTTTATGCATACATGAGTTATCTTTAGTTCCATAACCCTGTTACTATAGAAAAAAGTATTTATAGAGTGCGCATGTGTGTATATATATACACTATATATATAGTTTATATGTATAAATATATATAAACTATAGAGTATATATAGTATACATATATAGAGAGTGTATATATAGTTCTTCATGTAGTAGCAGGTAATATGTATAGTTATACAGTTATATATAATAGTTACATATAGTTATATTCATATAGTATATATAGTTTACATGTATAAATATACTATATATAAACTATAGTGTATATATCATATACATATACATATATAGTATGTATATAGTTTTTCATGTAGTAGCAGAAAATATGTATAGTTATATACTTATATATAATAGTGATATATACTTATCTACATAGTTATGTATATATATTCCCTGATAGTACATGAAAAACTATATATATACACACACACACACACATTACATATGTGTATATATACTACATGGACTCTATAGTTTACATATAGTATATTTATACATATATGGTATATTTATACATATAAGCTATATATATAGTACATATGCACACACACACATATAGTTTTTTATGCAGTAGCAGGGTCAGGGAACTAAAGATAACTCATATATGCATGAAAACTAACACACATTTGGAAGCAAATCACAAATCGCTTATTTTCTAGCCTATCTTTTGTCCATGATGCATATACTATTACTTTCAGGTCTGGTGTCCTTTGGAACATAATTCTCTGTCACTATCTCATCATTTAGATCTCATTTTAACTATCACTTCCTCAGAGAGTCCGTCCCAAACCCAGACACTGGAAAGTTGCCTTCTGGGCATTCCTTCTATGTTTCCTTATTTCTCAGCAAGGCATTTATCACTATTGATGTTTTATCATTTTATTTGTTTATTGTTTGGAACCCCACCAGAATATAAATTTCAAAGAAACATGGATGTTGTTTTTACTGATTGTTTGTTTATTCAGTAGTGCCTGGAACGGTGCCTATGACACAATGAACCCTTGTTATGTATTTGTTAAATTTTTTGGAAGAATATTATCTACAACTTAGATCTGATTTGGTCATGACAACAGTCAAAACTGCTGGATTGCACTGTTTTAAGATTGTGTTTTTTCATGACATGTAAGAGGCCTGCAGAGCTATATAATCAAAACTGAAGCTGGAAATTGTATTGAATGAAAATAAGACACTTTTATTTTGAAAAAATACCAGCAGGTCAAAAGAGCTTTAACGACCCATAACCACATCTTCGATTTATCTAAGCTCTGATTAGGGAGAATATGAAATGAGCAGTGTGAACGTAACAATGTATGTTGACTGTGGCCAGGATTATAGGTGGACTCTGCCATTGGCCTCTGTGCCAGCCGGCAAGCTCACTTGGAAGAGCAAGGTGAGTCACTCAGTGATGTATTTAGGACTCTTCTTCACATTGAGAAGTGCCCCTATTGTTGTGACAACGCTATCAGATTCAAGGGCTGGAGAAGAGGGCTGACATTCTACCACTCCCTTCTCACAGGCAAAAGGATCTCAAATCTACAAACTACTTATTCTCAATTGGTTAAAGGGAAAAGGATGAATAAATCCAACACAGGCAAATGTGAGTGCATGCATACATGTGTGTGTGCGTATGCGTGTGTGTGTGTGCATGTATGTACAGGGATGGGAAACAATCTTTGTCAATAAGGACAGTTCGGGGCTGGGTGTGGTGGCTCACGCCTATCATCCCAGCACTTTGGGAGGCTTAGGCGGGCAGATCACTTGAGGTCAGGAATTCAAGACCAGCCTGGCCAACATGGTGAAACCCTGTCTCTACTAAAAATAAAAAAATTATCCGGGCATGGTGGTGGGTGCCTGTAGTCCCAGCTACTTGGGAGGCTGAGGTACAAAAATCGCTTGAACACAGGAGGTGAAGGCTGCAGTGAGCCGAGATTGCACCACTGCACTCCAGCCTTGGTGACAGAGCGAGACTCCGTCAAAAAAAAAAAAACAACAACAACAAAAAACAAAACAAAACAAAAAAAAAACTGTTTGGGACAGAGTAGTGAGTGAATAAAACCTGTGTAACCTCAACAGTCACAGAATGGCCTCAGCTGTCAGCAGTTAGTCGACTAATAGTTGTCAGCCCCAAACAATAAAAACAGTGACAGCTTTTCACTCATAGGCTACGGAGCGTAATGTGTGGGTTGGTGGGGGGGAGGGTTGGGTAACAACAGTTTTCTGCATCAGAAATTCATTTCATTGCAAGGACTATGTTGCAGCAAAGGATGCCGGCCGACCCAGGTGCAGGTACACAAAGTCCTTGCTGCTTTGCTTCAGTGCTTTCTCTGATTGGCCTTCTTCAATTCGTCTTCCAGGTTAATAATAAAAGCTTCCAGACCCCTAGCAACATCTCCAAGGTTAATGCACGAATTTTACAGCGAAAAATACTTATCATACTACCTGATTTAATTCCAAGAGTTCAGCATATGGCCTAGGATGTGCTTGGCAAACGGTAGGGCTCACTGTTTCAAAAGTGGCCCTTCATGGGCCTCATTACAATTGGGAGAATAACTGGGAAACTAAAGGGCACGGGGATTTTTATTTTTATTTTTTTGTTGGTTATGTTGGTAAGTGAATGATTGTGCCTATCTTTCTTTTAAAGGAGAGTGTGGCTGAGTATGAAAATGGATAGGAAGAGATAATAAATCACAGGTGACTTCAATCCCTTTTGAGTCTTAAGTGCTATTTTATTTAAAAATGTTCAATTTATAATCTACAGTGTGGAATCTATAAACTTTCCATGGACACATCTGTCCTTTAGTGAACAGAGGGGATGTCAGGAAGGGTTTAGATCTTACTTAGAGCTCTGTGTGTGGGGTAGTCCGGCCCGTCGCACCATCTCCTACAATATGCAGAGAAATAACCTGAAGCATAGCTCTTCAAAATTTAATGCAATACACTAAAGAACATTCTACTCGCTGTACAGGGCAAGCCTCTTCTTCATTTCCTTTAATCAGTTTTTATTTCATTTTTTCCCTCAAGCTAAATGTACAAATTTGAGCTTACCCTAACCCAGCCAAGCTCTGGCTTGGCACTTCCAACTTCCGCCTGTCCCTCTTAGAATTTTGCCAGGCAAACTGTTATAGGGCAGAAAATGGAATTAGTGAAGGAGATGTGAAAATGTACCACTGTGTTTGAAAGCACAGTCAACTTATAGTTATCGGAGATGGTGGCTTCCTGAGGGAGACCTGAGTGAACACTGGAATTCATCTGGTGAAAGCTATAAGCATTTTCAGATAATAATATTGAGTGAAGTTATTGTTCACCTCCGCAAATAAGGCCTAGGCGACTTCTCAAAAGAAATCCGAGCCTACCTGCGTCTTGGCTCTGTCCTTCCATTTCTTCCACACTTTGCTTTTCTTCTGGACCATTCTCATCTTTCAAGAAAACCACAGAGGAAAAAGAAAATGCATCAGGTCAATTTGTGAAATATCTCTTTATAGCTAACATGCAGCACTGAAATTAATTGTAAGCAATGTAGCATGACTGCCCATAAAGCCAGGCAGAGAGATGAATCAGAGGCATGAAACAGAAAAATTACCTACATAAATAGGTGCATTTATTCTCATCCCTTCTCACATGATTTGCTAGATGAAATGTTTAACTGCAGTAAACAAAATTCACTCAGTGGTCCTGGTAACAAGTCTCTCCTTGCTCGGCATTTCCCAAAATATAATACAAACTTCAACTCCAGTCCACTTTTCTCCCTTGACTTGAGTAACATGCACTGTATAAGGAAGTTTGGCTAAGTTTCTTGCCCTTTACTTCTCTATGTGATATATGCTGCAAAAAAGGGTCAATTTTCACTTAACTTGCATATGGCAGTCTAACATACCTATGCTATAAAATATTTTGTCTTGAACAGATTATGTTGGTTGAATTTGTGCTATCATATATAATTATATGAAAAATAACTGGTCAGGTGCAATGAAGGCTGTATATTAGCAACTTTCTAAAACTTTCTTTTTTCTTATAATAGCTACTATACTATATCTGTGGATTTATCTGTGGAAATAATAAACTTTTTGAAGGTTAAGTATAGGCATGATTTTATAAGTCAGTGCTGGGAGGGTCTCCCAATTGCTTTTGGTTTGGAAAATGAAGCAAATAAAAATGATGAATTTATACAAAGACATAAGAACAAAGTATAAAACATATAGTGAAGTACAGAAAATAGAAGCAGAAGTTACCAACCTATATTCATGTGGGTTACAGATAGCTACAAATGCTTTGTCTCTGAATGAGTAGAGCCCATTCCTTCTCTTTAAGTCCTGACTGGCTGTGAAACTTCTTTAGACAAATACGATGGAATATGATGGAAGTGATATTCTGGGACCTCCAAGTTACCCTTCAAGAACTGGCAGTCTCTACTTTCTACCCCTGGGAAGCCAGCCTCCATGCTGTAAAGAAGCTGAGGCTGGCCTGCCAAATAGAGGGAGACACACGGAGAGAGAGAAAAGATGTGTGGGGAGCATGAAGGGCCAGATCTGTGAGCCAAGCCTTCTTGAACCTTTCCACCCAGCCAGCTGCCAACCAAATGCAGCTGAGCAGTGACCTCACTCAGTGTCACAAGGAGCAGAAGAGACATCCAGCTGAGCCCTTTAAAAATTCCTGACCCACGAGCAGGTCTGAATCACTTCACGTTGTTTTGCTTGAATGCTTGGACCTGCCATCTTCTCCTCCTATCAACTCTTAATTCCGAGGCAAGAGAATCCTCCCAAGAGGAGGCCACTAGTAGCAGAGCTGAAGCAAGAGCCTCAGAAGCAGTGGGGAAGCATTTCACCTGCAGCTCTGAAAAACGACCTACTGAAGAAAGTTTCAGATGGGGAAACATTTAGATTTGACCTAAATGGGGGAAAATAAAGTTTATAATAGAAGGATAAAAAAAGAAAAAAGAGTTATACTCTGAGGCTGGCGAAGAATGCAGTCAATACATATATGTACAGGATCCCCTGTGTTGGCTTAGCCCTATGTCGTTTGTGATGGTGAACATAATATAACTACTTTTTGTTTTCTTTTGTTTTTTATAGACACAGAGTCTTGCTGTGTTGTCCAGGCTGGAGTGCAGTGGCATGTTCACAGCTCACTGCAACCTTTAACTCTTGGACTCAAGCCATCCTCCCACCTCAGCCTCCTGAGTAGCTGGGTCTACAAGGCACATGCCACCAAGACTGACTAATTTTTTATTTTTTTGGAGAGACGGGGTTTTGCTTTGTTGCCTAGGCTGGTCTTGAACTCCTGCCCTAAAGCAATCCTCCCACATCAGCCTCCCAAAGTGCTGGGATTACAGGCATAAGACACCACACCTGGCCTGAATATAATATGAGAATCTGGGGTGGCTCTGTATGCCACTTAAATTCAGTGTCCTAAATGGCATATTTACAAGTACCACATGATTATCTGACATTTTCCCTGTTCTGGTTCTCCATGAAGGAAACAGCATTGGCCTTTGCTCTAGGGAGGAAATAGCCACTTCTGCTGTTCTTGCTGCCTTAACAAGGCCAAGTTGGTGCAGGAGCATGTGCCAAAAACTTAGCCAATATCTGTCCCTTTCCTCCCACCAAATGGATTCAGAGTCAAGCAGGAAAAATCTGCCAGCTTCTCTGTCTCCCTCAACAGACAGACCTTTTAACACACTTCACAATAGCCCTGAAGTTTGCAGGTTACAAGTTTCCTTTAAAATTAGTCTGGTTACCACATCTTCTACAGAGTAGAGGTAGGGAGATTTCTTACGAAGAGAAGAAGATAAGGGAAAGAAAAACAGAAATTAAATTACAGAAATGTGAGGAATTGGTTCCAATAGTTGTAAATGCATAAAAAGGAAATTCATGGTCAGACCCCGAAATCCAGCTTTCTGATAGTAACAACCAGTCTGGCAGTTTACCTAGTCTACTGCTTCTGGGTTTTTATCCTTCGTTCCCTTGTGTGCCACCCCCCTCGCTAGAACAGACATCTGAGTGGCATGCTTTTGTTTTCTACTTTGAGTCTCAGTGGCAGTTTTCTATTTGCAGTATTTCTGCCCTTGGGAAGCAAACTCAAGAAATACTTGGCACGTTTATCACAGAGCAAATGCTTTCTAGAAGAATGCTGGATTTGCCATTCCAGTAACGTGCCCTTAGATAAAAAGGTCCAGTTACATTGCTTTCATCAATTTCCAAGACAGTGCATCCTCAAATCCAGCAGGGGGAACCAATGTAGAAGGCTTATTTTCCAAGCCCAGCATACGCATTCTTGGGCAATTAGATTAACATTCATTTCATTCTTTTAGAAGGACATTTTGGCTGGCTTAGAACTTTCCATCCATTTTAAATGCTGCAAATGGGTGAGTTCTTGGTGAAATAGGGGGCTTCCACTGGTAAAAAAAGCAAGGCACATTAACACAGATACCCGTAAGTCTTTGATAAGGACAAGCTTTCTTTTTATCAGCCTTGTTTGTCTAGCTATCGTCACAGGAAGCACATAAACAATAAAAAGTTAAGTAGAGGGATGTGTAAACTTGAGGTTTTTAGAAGGGATTTTAAAAGGCTTATGATAAAGGTGAAGAAATACAGGGAAGTGCGAGGCTATTTTGTTAGCTTAAATAATGTCACATAGAAGCTAAATGTTCTTAGTTAATATTCCTTTAAGATCACATATTTACTTCAGATGATAAATTTCCATAGCATTCATGTTGAGTGCAATATAACACTTTACTTTCCCATGCTGAAAAAGCACAGAAACTTGTGAGAATTCTACTGGTTGTGTCCTTCTGATTTCTCCTATATTAGTACTCTGCCTCCTACTCTTTCAACTAATAATTATCGAGTGTGTACTGCTTGCAAGAACATTTCAGAAATTTTTAGAAATAAAATAAAATAAGAGGCTTCTGCTGCAACATGACTATGATAAGCAAGCCGTCCACGTTTAATTCTACATGGGAGAGTTTTGCAAGGGCAAAATCTCAACCACATGATCACGGATTGCTATCCTGATATTTGTAGTTCCTTTTGTGAACTCTACATGGTGATAGGAAGATAAAGGAGACATAAGTCTGAACAAATCCATCCCTATATGGGGGAAACAATCTGATATGTACTTCCTGCTGGTATACTGTTGTCTTTTCTTCTAAAAGTCTATAGATTTCTGGGCACAGACAGACACACATATCAGTGTCCTCCCATTGTGAGCAAAAAATATTTCCACGCCATTGATGTCGGACTTGACCATGGGACTTAATTTAGCTAATGAAATGCTAGTGGAGAGAATGTGAGCAAAGGATTTACATGTGCTGCATAAAAGGATTTGTTTCTTGTGTTCCTGACATTTGCTATGACAAGAAGATGCCCCTGTAGCTCCTGGCTTAAGGAGGATAAGAGATACATGGAGCAAGTTTGAACCCAAGTCACTGTCTGGAACCGAACCCAAGCAACTCACAGCTTGCAATAGAACCACCCCACTGAGCCCAGCCTACATCAGCTGGACCACAGTTATCTTATAGCCCTGTGAGCATGAGAATAAAAATTTTTGTTGTAGAGGACTGCAGTTTGGGATGATTTATTGCACAGCATTATTATGGCAATAACTGATTAATACACATAATATATTTATTTTTCTCAGCTCAGAAAGGCTTTAAGTTAACCTTAAAAAAAATTAGCTGTCTCTTATAAAAAAATCCAGTCTTTAATTTTGTATTTCCCCATCTATATTTTCAACTCATATGTTTCAAAATTCTCTAGAAGGTACATATTTGAAAAGTAAAATTAGCTGACATAACAGAGAAATGTTCTTAAAGGGTCTTCACTGCCATCAATATAATGATGTTTATGTTTTATTTAACTACAGAGCTATGTGAGCAACAGAATAATATTAGTTAATACCAGCTAACACTTACTGAATATTGCGTATGTTCCACTCAGTGTCTAAATGCTTTGCAAAGGTTATCAAGCTTCATTCTGATAACAACTGCATGAGGCAGGTATTATTATCTGCATTTCATGGATGAGAAAACTGAGACACAGGGGTGTTAAGATTCCACAGCTAGCAATTGATGGCAGCAGGGGACAGTTTCAACCCAGTCTTAGCTGATGTCGGGGCCTACTACTGCCTACTTACAAATGTAAGTATTTGTTGTCTGGGTAAGATATGTAAATTATGAATCAGCAAAAATGTGGGAAATGATAATCTCATCTGGATTAATTCAATTAACATTGAACACCACAGACATTGAGAATCAACCCCTCTGGCACTCGTATCAGGTGAGTGCAGTGCTACAACTCTAAACTTTTGTGTTTAATGCTAAAGACATTTTTATTCTGAAATAATTTTAAGCAACAGAAAGTTGCAAGAACAGGACAAGAACTCTTTTTTTCCTGGGCCATTTGAGAGTAAGTTGCAGACATAATCACTTCCTAATCATGCCCATCAGCCTTGAATAGCATATATTTTCTACAAAAAAGGACATTCTTTTTCATAAACACAATACAACCATCAAGATCAGAAGATTAACATAGTTGACATTCCTGCTATCTAAGCTACAGATCACATTTGTGTTTTTCCGATTTTCAAGAATATCCTAATAGCAGTCTAGGATCATACAGCATCCAGTTGTTGTGTTTCTTTAGTTCACAGTGGTCTGGGACAGAGAAGCCCTTCTGACCCTGTCCAAACTCTGTGCCCCCTCACCACCATCTTCCTTCCAATGCAAACCTACTTTAAACCTACTTTTCTCAGCCCTGCTTAATGGCTTTAAGAAGAAAGGAAAGAAGGAAGGAAAGGAGGGAGGGAAGGTTAGTTCCAAACCTTTACAAATTTTGTTCAGGAGATGTCATTAGCTGATTGATCTATTTTAATAGCTTACTCTTAGAAAAGTTTCTGCATTGGCTGCCTCATTATTTTAATGAAAAGCCTCATGTGCATCTTTTAGTGCAGATAAAAAGGTGTGCAGTGAACAGTCTCCACCTAGCAGGAGTCATAGCTGCTGCTTCCTATAGGTGTCTCCTTTGCACCAGGCCTTTACATGCTCACACACCTCACACACATAACCATGAACGTCGCAACCATCCTATTCGACTTTATCTCCATTTTTGAAGATGAAGAAATCAAGCTTGTGGGAGATCAAAGTCACTTCCTTGAAGTCACACAGTTCGTGGCAGAGCTGAGACTTAAACACGGGTCCAGATCATGCCAAATCCTGGAGTCTCTCTTTTTTGCCCTGCAGATTCCTAAGACCTCTGCTCACCTGCAAGAGCTAAGCCATGAGCCCTCTGCAGAGAGATGTCCCTTTTTTGTGGTGTCCTGGCACTCAGCACAGTGCCTTATCTGTTAAGGGCTCCATAAACACATGTCAAAGGATTAAGAGAGAAATTTCCTTTTCCCCCAAAGCGTGATTATTTTTTTCCTTGAATCATATTTCAGTTCTCTATGTAGATGAGGTATGGTCTCTATCTCAGCTTCTGCTTGAATTTCATTAAATTGTGGATTCGTTTAAACATTTCA
This sequence comes from Rhinopithecus bieti, assembly GCF_001698545.2. NCBI lineage: Eukaryota > Metazoa > Chordata > Mammalia > Primates > Cercopithecidae > Rhinopithecus > Rhinopithecus bieti. The sequence goes on from NW_016812016.1 coordinate 2,430,280, forward strand.
TGTGTCTTTGATCTTAACTAATGGTTCCCAAAAATCAAACGGTGAAGTGTGGGGAGCACAGGTATTAATAGTTAGGATCCCTCTGTTTTTGCCAGTGCCAGCTAGGGTCATCCTCCATCCCCTTTCTCCGGGGTGGTGGCAATGACTTCCTGATATGTTTTGCTGCTTCAGTTCTTTTCTTAACACCTCTTCTCAGCCTAGAAGCTGGTTTGTTTTAAAGTGTGAGGCAGCTGATACCACTCCCCTGCTTGAATGCTCTGATGGCAGCAAGACCCTGTGTGGTGGAGACCCTCGTTGTTTCTCTGCCTTCATTCATTCTCTCCTAGTATCCTGCTGGTTCAGTCGCTGCAGCCATGCTGGCCTCTGTGCTGTTCCTCCAGCATACTGGGGTCTCTTCTCCCCAGGCCTTTGCATTGCCTGACCCCTCCACCTGGAGTGCTTTCTTTCTAGCCCCTTCAGGTTACTGCTTAAATGTCCCCTTTCAATGAGATCTGTGCTGAACCTTCCATTTAAAATTGCATCACCTCTCCACCCTCACACACTCCATCCTTCTCATTCCGATCAACTTTTTCTCTTTGGTTCTTCAGTTGTCCATCATCTTCTAATATATCGTATCCTCTAATTTAGGTAGGTATCATGTTCACTGTTTATGTGTTCCTGCCCCTCCCTGAACGTAAGCTCCACCGAGGCAAGGATCTTTGTCTGCTTTGTTAAACGATGTTTTCTAAGTACCTAGTAGGGGTTCAATAACTATTCTCCAGTTAATGAAATACGCTCTTGCCTTACCTGGACTTGCCTGGATAGTTCACAAATGAATCAGGAAAAAAAGAGGTAAATTATCTTCTATTCCAGGATTTTTCAGTACTTATGAAGCATGAGGTTCCACATGTCATTTAGAACAGAATTTTTCAAGAATGGTGGCCCCGACATAAGATCTCAGGACCTTGTGATAATACACCCATTGCCACTTGTCTCCTTACTAGAGCAATTAGCTAAGAGAAGGAATCGCCTCCCCAGGCCGGGGCAGATTTTGTATGGAACTCGTTTCAATATAGTTCTCTAGACTAATGACTTACAGTCTTCTGGGAAGGTGGTGCAGCAGGTGTAGGCAGTTTGGGGAAATGCTGGGCTGTGCTCTCCTGGCTGCCAGTTCTACCCAAAATAAACTCAAATAGTGCTGCATCCATGCCCCATTAACAGAGGGGGTGCAAGACTCACAGGTTAGTCTTCAAACATTAGGACAGACAAGACAATCGTGTCAGCCCTATCTCTATCAGTGTGTCTCAAAACGGTATTGTCCATGTAGAAGGAAGAGGAAAAATTGAACCTGTAACTTTTTAAGCCTGTGTGCCTGTTAATGGGGACTTCAGTTTAACAAGATGTGTTCAAAGAGAGGAAATGCATAAGACTGTAGGTGCCACTGGGCCTTCCATATGTTTTCTGTAATGGTAAGCAGAGAGACAAGTGCACAATAAGGAGCTCAACAAATACCTGTGGAAGGATTGAATTTTGTAGCATTTCAACATTGAAAGTATGACCCAGGCATACCAAAACTTGCCATGGCATATCTTGGTATAAAAATACCACAAAGCAATGCACCAGAGAGCTATTTTCAATATCACACATAGCCTCTTAATAGATAATATATGGTTCTCCCATATGGCGTGTTAATACAAATACTTTTACTCTGATACTGTTAGTTTTTAATCCAAGGCTTTCCAAGTACTTTATAAACACTATTCATGAATGCGGGCTTCCCTGGGGAGGTTGCAGCACCTTGCAGAGATACAAAGCATCTTGTACACAATCAATGACTATTAAGGAATGACAATAATAGGAAATATATTCATGTGGCTGTTTTTTAAAAGTAACTAACAAATGAGAATTAAGTAACTTTCCCAAAGTCTTCCAATGACTTCATGGTACAACTGAAGTTAGAAATCAACTTATACTGACATAGTTATAGCAACTACATTTTTTTCCATTAAGCCTTAAGGTTAAATTTTCTTCTAAAAATTACATTTCTCTGTATTGTCATTTACATTCCTGAATCTACATAACCAGTGTGCCTACACATTTGTTTAAAACAGGCACACACTGTGCTCTGTGCAGATGTTAAATACAGAACTGGCAAGATGAAACATTTTTTTTTTCTTTGCTTTTTTTTGCTGAAGAATGGAAAGTATATAAAGATGTTCTTTAAATAGAAGAATCATCCCATGAATAAATTCAAAAGCTGTTATATAGCTTTGTCATCAATTAATGTTTGTTGAGTACCTACAATGTTCAAGATGCTAGGGAGAGAATAAATTAGGCTATTCAGGAGACAAAAGCTGTTCCCTCTAGGAGTTGACAGAAGGGAGAGGAATGGAAAGGTTTCATGCGATGTGTCTGCCTGCACAAAGTTAAACTGAGGCTAGAGATGATTATCCAGAGAAAAATAAAAAAATGTTGTTTCATATATGTAGGTATGAATGAGTGTTGGGTATTTTTGCTGGATGAAAGGGGTAAGTGCTTCAATTCTCCACTTGGCATTGCCCAAATGGCTCTTTGGGAAGTCACTGACTGAAGATGTATATGTGTGAGTTCCAGTGTCTGTCTGGGGCAACTCCCAAAGGGAAAGTCTCCTTCTCTCTGAATAGCCTAATTTATTTTCTCTCCAAGGTCTAATTCAATACACATATATCTGAGGTTGTGCACAGCCCCATATTATCATGGGAAGCAAAAACCAATTCTGTGTTTCTACCACTTTCTTCCTTTAAAATACTTGTTCCTTCCGTATTGAGACATGCTCTTTTAAGTAGTAGGAATCAAACTTTTAAGATGCTGATTTGGAATTTTGAAGTTCAGGATGAAAGAAATATATGGGTTTCCCATGATTTTGTATAAACTTTTTCCAAAAATGTGCTCTTGCCCTCAATATGATCCCATAGATGATAAAACTCAACAACCACCCCAAAGCTGACTGACAAGTATAAAAACAAGAGGGCTGTCTATGTGTATTTTAGCTCTCTTTAAAAATTACAGATTTCCAGTAATAGCTTTGTTTAGCCAAATGTTTTGTTAATAGCTATTTGACATTGTACCAACCAGAATAAATTTCAACATATTCTCTTTACTTCATATGAAATTAATTTGCAAGTAGAGAAACCACACACCTTCAGGCAGATAGACCAAATGTTTTGTTTGTGTGGAATTTTAGGCACAGGAAGCTGTTGTCTAAGATCTCCTGCTTTCCTTCTAAAGGAGTAACTTGGAAATTACTTTATCTGGAGTACTGGTCCTCAAACTACACTGTGCAGTAGAGGCCCTTGTAGGGCTTGTTAAAACACAAATAGTTGGGTCTGGTTCAGTGGAGAGGGACAAGGCCTGAGCACTGCAATTCCAATCAATTCCCGGGTGATGCTGCTGCTATGAGTGTGGCCCCACTCTTTGAGAATGATTGTTGATATGGTTTGGCTGTGCCTCCACCTAAATCTCAACTTGAATTGTATCTCCCAGAATTCCCATGTGTTGTGGGAGGGACCCAGGGAGGTAACTGAATCATGGGGACTGGTCTTTCTTGTGCTATTTTCATGATAGTGAGTAAGTCTCATGAGATCTGATGGGTTTATCAGGGGTTTCTGCTTTTGCTTCTTCCTTGTTTTCTCCTGCCACCACCATGCAGGAAGTCTTTCACCTCCCGCCATGAATCTGAGGCCTCCCCAGCCATGTGAAACTGTAAGTCCAATTAAACCTTTTTATTGTTCCCAGTTTCAGGTATGTCTTTATCAGCAGCATGAAAACAGACTAATACAATTGGTCTAGGCTCTAGAATATTAACAGGTAAAAGTAGAAAGTATGCTGCAATTTATTTTTGTTAATTACATGTGGCTATGAACAGCCCACTTTATTACTGTATTGTTCATTGTCCAAATTCTGAATCTCTGTAGCCATGAGTTGAATAATCTCTTATGGCTATACTAGTATTTGTAAGACAAAAATAGACCTTTCATAAAATCAATGTGTAGAATTTACCTTTTCACTAAAAATTCACTAAAGATGATAATTTAATCACCTTATCTTAAAATAGATTCATCATTGAGCAAAACTTTGGGGAAGCTTCCTCTGTTCTGGACATTGTATCAGGTGCTGCAGACACAGGAATGAACAAGTTGGGAGCCCCACCCACTCCAGGAGGATGCTGAGGAGACAGATGAGTGAACACAAGCCCCAGCTAGGTACAGCTAACATTGTGCTGGAAGAAGCAGGGAGGGCAGCAGGTGCTCTGAAGTTAAGCACCTAATTCCAGTGCTGGGGGCGGTCAGTGAAATTTGCTCAGGGTAGGCACTGCCCCAGCTGAGACTTTTGTCACTGAGCATTTTTTGAGCTCTCAGTCTCTCCCAGACTCTGTCCTTTAAAGCTGAACTGCCCACTGTGATAGCCACTAGCTACACATGGCTATGGGCACTCCACGGACTATGAGGCAAGTCCAAATTGAGATGTGCTGTAAATGTTACATGTATGTCAGATTTTGAACATAGTGTGAAAAAATGTAAAATATCTAAGGAACAATTTTCATATTGGTTATATGTTGAAATGATACTACTTTGATCTATTGGGTTAAGTAAAATGTAGCGTTAAAATTAATATCACCTTTTTTTAAACGTGGCTTCTGAAAAATGTAAAACAACACAAGCATTTGTAACTCATGGCATATTTATGTTGAACAGTGCTACTGTAGTGATAACTAGTGGGGAAAAGGGCTGTGGGGCTGAGTCCAGTGGGACAGATGGATACTGTAGCTGCAGCTGTCAAAGCCCTGGCCATTGTCCCTGGCACTTACCTCTGATTTCTGTGTGCACCAGAGGCTTCTTCTCCTGAACATGCAGCCTGAGGGTTTTTTCTGGTCTCAACAGGATGCTTGTCCTGCCAATACTGAGGTGCTGGGGCATTAATATCCCAGAAGCAGCCCTCAACCAATGATGGACAGGAGGGGCTGAACTAATACCCCTACCCTGGCATCTATGCCCCTGGAGTGGTACTCCTCGGAGCACATCCACACTGTTTCCCGGAGTCCTCCTGCAGGACTGAGTCTCAGCTGCCCGCAGGACAATCTACTTGTTCATGCACCTGTTTTTGTTTCCTCCCCTTCTCTATCTCACCTCACCGCTTCCCCACTGGCCCTTCCTGGGAATCACTCCCCAGATCAACTGCTGGCCCTTGAATCTTTGTCTTAGCATGTGCTTGGAGGGATCTGCTCTCAGAGATTTTTAAACCAAATAATTACACAAATATAGTATCCCCAATCATGCTAAGTGCTAATGAAGGGAAATGTAGGTTGCTAAGACGGCTTCTAACAAACGAGGGTATTGGAGAGGCCTTCCCTGTGGAAGTGGCATTTGAGCTGATAAGCCTAAGGCACTTGTGAAACAAAATTAATCAGTAGGAATGAATGAGGTGAAAAGGGAAGAGAAGGATGAGTGCTCCAGGTGGAGTGAAAAGCATGTCCAGGAACTCTTACGTGGGAAAGGCCTTGGCATCTTCAAAGACTTAGGAGGGGCCTGTGGGGCAGGAGTGCTGGTGGCGGGTGCCTCACAATGGATCTAAGTGGGAAATATTCACGCAAATGGAGTAGGATGAGTTCAGGAGAGAGGGAATGTTCCACTGGGTGGGGAGCAAGCCCCAGAGGTGAGAGGGAGCATGTACATTTGGGGAGTCACAGTAATTTAGTATGGCTGGAGCAGACAACAAACGGAGTGGGCAAGGACTGAAGCCAGGTGAAGAATGTGGTCACATTAGAAAGGGCTTTGTGCTGTTTGCTGGGAGTGAGGCATGTCTACGGGGGCAGTCGGGAGCCATGGGTGGGTTCTCACCTGGCTGTTTTGTGGGGTAGGAATATGTAACAGTATGAAAGACCCACTTGAAATTGATTGAAATACTCCAGACAAGAGATAGCAGAAGCCTGAGATAAAGGGGCAGCAGGCGAGGAGGGAGAGAACAGGATGGACTGAAAAGAGATTCAAGAGATCGGATCAACTGGCTTTGGTGAGTGGTTGGACGGAGGTGTGAAGAATGAGGAATGGTGTCGGCCTCTACTGTAAAACCTCTGAATTATCCTGAAGAACATTCTTAACAACTTAATAATACAGATATCATGAATATTCTATTTTACAGGTGGAGAAATGTTGTTCTAGTCTCAGCAATTCTCCAAAGCTCCCATACCTAGCAGGGAGCAGAAGTACGATTTGAGCCTCCATCATTTGCCTGCTAAAGGCAAGCTGACAGTCACCATGCTTTGATGCCACCCTGCATTCCACCCCAGCTGATAGTCTGGGAAAACTGCATGTTTTGGAGTCTGGGAACAAGGGGGACATTCTGGCTTAAGGTGACCATGAGAAATGCAACAGAGATCTTTTAATAAAAAGTGAGGTCAAATCGATGAAGAGAAAAAAAACAGCCCAGTAGAAATCCCTCTAGAATAACTTCTAGAAAATTTGTATAAGATTTTCTTAAGTAAAATGTGCATATAAGAGTCAATTTTAATATAGTTATGCTACTTCCTGATACTCCCTGTTAGCTTTTTATTTTTTCCTTTTGTGATCTTGTCTGGGTTGTACATTTTGACGGATGGTCTGAGACAGTTGCTTCGAATATCTGTTCTCTTTATGTCATAAATAAGAATATAGCCTATTATGGGCCCTTGGGACCAGCCTAAGCAAAAGGAGAACTCTAACCCCCCTCATCTCCTTTCTGCATATATTTTGTGATTTCAGATCTATTGCCATTCCTTCTTCTCCTGCATATATCCAATATCCTCATAGTTTCTTTCTCATCAAGCTGTGCTTTTAGAAGGCATCAGCCGTCATTTTCAATTTAGGGTAAATTACTTTTATTTAGTAATGAACCTGTCACTTCTCTCATGACTACTGATAACACTCTAATTATCTAGTCTTCCTACCTATAACCACAGTTCTATAATTACTGTATGGAGCAGGGAGTGTTAAGACCTCCTGGTGTTGAATTTAAATTTACCCTTGATTTTTCATTAGATCTATTCCAAAAAGTCTTACTGGGGTCTTACTTCACTTTGAATAAATAAAATACTATGTGATTTTTTTTCCTGTCTGTTCACTTCCCAATGGTCTCTGTCTTTTCCCTGTAACAGGGCAATACCCCCTGACAGTGGAACATCTTGAGATGATAATCATGTTCTTTTTTTTTTTTTTTGAAATGGAGTCTTGTACTGTCGTCCGGGCTAGAGTGCAGTGGCGTGATTTCGGCTCACTGCAACCTCTGCCTCCCAGGTTCATGCAATTCTCCTACCTCAGCTCCCAAGTAGCTGAGATTACATGCACACACCACCACACCCGGCTAATTTTTTGTATTTTTAGTAGAGATAGGGTTTCACTATGTTGGCCAGACTGGTCTTGAACACCTGACCTCATGATCTGCCCACCTTGGCCTCCCAAAGGACTGGGATTACAGGCCTGAGCTACTGTGCCTGGCCCACATTCTTAATAGTCACCTGAAACAATTAGCCAATCAAGGACTAGGAAAAAAATTTTCTAGGGTAGCTGATGTTATTTTAGATAAATCAATGTAAGTATCAGAAGCCTCATCAAAAGACAGATAGGAACATCTGTTTCCTCTCTCCTGGTGGCAGAGTAGGCCACAGACAATTATGCATTGCCAGTATGTACAATGCTATAGGCATGAAACAACACATGAATCCCTCACCAAGGAGTACTGTAGCATGTTCTTTGCTCTTTCTGCCAGATCGGTCAATTTGTAGAAGTTAGCCCTCATCAAATGTCCTTTTTTGGATAAATTTAAAGGAATTCCAGCTGCCTTTTCTCCACAGAAGTATGTTTGGTAAAAAGTATATCAGGCAGCCTTGTGATCTATGAAAAGAGAGATCTCTGCAAGTGACTGCACTCATTGAAAATGAGAATCGGTCTGTCTAATGGACATCAGCCTCATCCATCTCATTGGTTCTAAGGTCAGTCATTTAATATGCAGAGCCCCTCATTGGTTCTGGGATCAGTTATTTAATATGCAGAGCTCTTTATTGGTTCTAGGGTCAGTTATTTAATATGCAGACCCCCTTCCTCTCTAAACAGGTAGAGCCCCATGAGGAGGCAGTGGAGGTAGCAGGCAGCAGTAGACAGAAACAGTCCGATGGTGGAGGGATGATATAGCACTATCTACAAGGAAGACCGCAGGAGAACAATCTTACAGCAACAGCTTGAGAAAGGTTTTCAGGTCTTTCTATCTTCTCAGCAGTTTGCTTATAAGAATAAATTATTCTAGTTCTCCCTGTTCTCATTACTAATGTCAGATGATCTCACACTTGATAAACCCAATTTCCCTATTTTATGCAACCCAGATCTTTTGCTTCTAGAAATGTCTAAATGACCTTAGTTTATAACATTTCGGCTGTAATAAGGTTTTCTTATGAAAACCTCCAAATAATGGTATTGTAACAAATGCTGTCTTGTGACATCAATGTCAATCAAAAACATGTCAAGTTGGAGCAAAAGTTTCCCCGATCACATGAAAATGTTAGGATAAATACTTAAATATATGCATATACTACTTGAACCATTCAAATAAATGGCAAGTAAATAATTTCTTCAACAACTGGCCAATAAATTTTAAATCAGAATATTTTACAAGAATAAATAATTGCAGGAAGAAACATTATGTATCCAAAATAAAATATGACCCTTCAAAGTCTGTCCTATTAAAGCTAATTAAATTATGACTTTTCGGTCAGTTTTAATTACAACTAATAATGAGTCCTATGAGGTAAACCTTAAGAGGGTTAAACAGACATGAGTCTGTTTTTATGATTACAAAACGAGGTGTACACCTGATTCACTGACCCTTTAAACAATTTGTTTATTCATAGAACTCCCCACTCTTGCAAGAGTTTTCAAGTCTGCACGGTTTTCATGTAGGACCTCGGGTCAGCAATTTTGTAGTACTACATGTTCGGGCATGGGAGTAAAAAAAGAAAGCAGCACTACTTATCTGGGGCTACAAAACATTAGTAAGATGAACAGCTTTTAGTTTCTTCCTCCAGCTTTTCTTTTCCCTCGTTTTTCCCTCTTCTAGTATGAATTCATTAATCACACATACATGTTAACACGTTTTCTTTTGTCAACTCATGGGCTAAGTAATACATCTCTTACTAATGCCCTGGTAAAAATAAAACGTAGATTTTTTTTGATTTTGAGAATTCTCATCCAAGAATTTTGATTTCACTTGCTGATAAAGACACACAAAAAAAGCTTTTGTTTTGGTTTGGTTTGTGGAGAATTGAATGTCATTCACGAGGCACGCTGATGTTCTAGAAAACAGCAAAGCCATAAAAGCCAAAGTATGAGACTGGATTATTTTCCACATTAAAAGCCAACTCTGACACAAATTCCCATTGCCATAGAAAGCCTGTGTGGTGCCAGCATTTAGCCAGCAGTAAGGAATACTTACTGGCAGTCCGTACATTTTTCACTCTGCTTGTTGGAGAAGGTTATTGTTATTCACGTGATGGATAGAAACGCAATATGAGTTTTCTGAGAGACCGTAACCCTGCAGGTTCATAATTCTTCTCTGACAGTATCACATTAGTCATTTTAGTGACTTAATTTTTGAACCTGTTTCTGTCTGCCTGAAGGAATGAGAGAAATCCTATGTAAAATGTATCCAACCTGAAAAAAGGACTCCCAGCTCTTTGTCTGAAGTAAGATAAATTGGATCTTTTAGGAAATGTGAGAGATATGGAAAGGAGGCTCTTATCATGGCTGGGTGGTATGGAGAAGCATATCTGAAATATTTCCAAGGACATGACGAGCACCTCTCTATGATTATTTTGGAGCAGGGGTCTGCAAACTACATCCTGCAGTCTTGTCTCGGTACAGCCTGCCAGCTAAGAATGGTTTTTATATGTTCAAAGGGTTGTGATAAAAATGAACAAAATATGTGGCAGAGACCACATGTGGCCCGCAAAGCCAAAAATATTTCCCATCTGGTCCTTTACAGAAGTGTACTGACCCCTGTTTTAGGGAGACCTGATGAAATAGCAGGAGATGACTCACCCTAGGAAACCGCACACCTGAACTCATTGCGGGGCGATTACCCTTGTAGTGTAGGAATTGACTTGATCCTCTGTTGGGATAACCTCCAACTGCCTCCTGTCCACCAGCCATTACTTTCTGCAAGACAGCAAAGTGCCTGAGTCTGACATGTTTTCACTGATTCCAAGACTTCAGATGGTATTGGAAAGGACTTTTGAACTTAATAAGTGGGATTTAATATTTAAAGAGGTCTCAAAGAATCCAAAAGCAGAGACAGAGACATAGTTGGGATGTAGGAGTCTTGGAACAAGAAACTAAAGAGAATGCTGTTTGGGATGATGGTGGTTTTAAAAATATGCCCACAAATTCTCAGAGATTCCTCCCTTCGAGAGATGGATTTTAAGTCCCCTCGTCTTGCATGTATGCTGGGTTTAGGGACTTGGTTCTAATTAACAGAATACAACCAAAGTGATGCTATATCCTTTTTGAGATTAGGCCATAAGAGGACTGCCACTTCCAGCCGGGACATGCTGTCACTCTTCACCCGTGCCTTGCTCTCAGGGAAGCCAGCTGCCATCTCATGAGGACATGCATCTTCTGTAAAGAGGCCCCTATAGCAAGGGAGTGCTATCTCTGGCCAACAATCAGTGAGAAAAAGCCCAGAGCCAGCCTCCCCAAAAGTAGGGTGTGTGTGGGAAGGTGGGTGGTGGGGTGGGGAGGTATATGAGGACTTCGAGCTGAGCAGGCTCCACAAATATGTTACACAGATTTATCCCACCTTCTAATCAGCTGTGAGTGTGAAGAACCCAGCAGGAGTTGAACTAATTTTAATATATTTTGTCCTTTTATTTTGCATCCTCTTTTAATTTTCATACATTTTATCTCTTCATGATCCAGCTTAGTGCATCTAATACTCATTCTTTTATGGAAACTGATTTTTATCTTCTAAATCCATAATAGGGGAGATTTCCTTCCAAGAAACCCCAATATTGCCTAAAGAGAATTAACTCTGGCAAGTCAAGCTCTTCGCCATGCCACTCTCCCTTCTCCCTTTCTCCCTGCCTCCCCTCTGTACTTACTTTTCTTCTACCCTAGCTGCCCTCTTCCACCCATCCTCTATTTTCCCTGCCTTGTGCTCTTCAAGACACCACTGCCAGCAGAAAGCATCCCAACCTGCCTCCCTACACCCCCACACCCCTGTGCCTTTGGCTCAAAAACCCATTGGTGTGAAATGTGATTTCTTCTGAGCTGATCAGGCCCTCTCATGTGTACAAAGGAGGAAATGGAAACTTATGTGAGAAGAGTTTCATAAATAATCCTTCTTGACACTTGGCATCAAAATATGTAAAGGTAGGGTTGACCATTATTTATTTTCATTTTATCGAGAACTTCCTATGCTTTAGAGTGATACTGTGATATAAATAAGAAATATATGTTTAGTCTTCATCCTGGTACCTGGCACAGAGCTTCTAAAACTCTTGTAATTTCCTGAGTGATAGGAACATCATTTGTTTCATAAGTCACTTTTAATCATACCTGAGTTTAAGCTTAATAATCTAAGGTGGTTCTTTGTGGGCCCCTTGATAGCTTCAGGGTGGGGCTAATTGCCAGGGCCCCCAACCTTGTGACTAGAGAGCTAGAGCTTTCAGCCCCATTTCCTGACCTATGGAGAGGAGAAGAGTGCTGGGGACTGAGTCAGTCATCAATGGCCAATGATTTCATCAATCATGCCAATGTCATGGAACCTCCATAGAAAACCTAAACAACAGGGGTAGGAGAACTGCCATGTTGATGAATGCACTGACATGCTAGGACAGTGGCATGCCCCAACTCCACGGGGACAGAAGCTTCCGCACTCGGGACCCTTCCAGATCTCACCCTATGCACTGCTTCATCTGGCTGTTCATTTACAACCTTTCCAACATCCTTTGTAATTAACTGGTAGTAGTAAGTAAACTGTTTTCCCTGAGCTCTGTGACCCATTCCAGCAAATTATCAAACCAAGAAAGAGTCACGGGAACCCCCCAACTTTATGACTTTGTAGCTGGTCTGTCAGAAGTACAGGTTGCCTGGACTTGTCATGGGTATCTTGAAGTCGGGGAAGTCTTGTGGGACTGAGTCCTTAATCTGTGCCGTCTGATGCTCACTCTAGATAGTGTAAGGCTTGACTTAAATTGTTGAACAACCAATTGGTGTCTGGAGAATTAGGGAATTGGTTAGTGTGAGGGAAAAAAACACGTATTTGATGTCAGAGGTATAGAAATAGATCATAGTAGTGGTAGTCGTTATGCATCATGGTAAATACTTTCCACGTGTTATCTCATGTAATCCTCACCCCCAATATTGAAAGGTGTATGCTACGCTTGCCTCACTTTTTATATAATGCAGCTGAGGCTTCCCATTAAATAAAGTACACAAATTCCCACTGATCATGCGAGGTTTAAACCTGGTCCAACTGCCTTAAGATCATGTTCAGGTTCCGATGTCCATCTCCTTTTAGCATTCGGAAAACACCCTAACAAATTCATTGCTGTTTAGCACTGGCCTGAAATGACCTTCACCTCCCAAAGATTTTTGTTAATAAGGACAACAGAAACTGCTCTGTGGTAGATAGAGCTGTTTTCCAATAAACACAGGTCTGATATTCTGGGACCAATTCTCTGCCCAGGAAAAGGAAGATTTCAAAACCTAAATTACACACAGGGCAGCCAATTCTAGAAAAAGAAAGCGGTTAATAGTCTTCCCGTAACTGTAACTACAATATTCTGCTTTGGAGAACAATGTTTTATTACCATGTCCACTACTCTGGTAGTCCCTAAAGAACTCTTTAAACAATGAGATTTATCTCAATTTAACTGCCCCCTCCACACACACACACAGGAAAACAAACAGTACACTTCACTTAAGAGAAATGATTTGCGGTCATGGTAAATTCCCATCGTTCATTTGCTTATTCGTTTATTCATTCACTTGGCCACCCACAAATATTTACTGAGTGCCTAGTATTTAAAAAATGCTGCTTCCCTAAAATACTATAAGCCCTTTCACTTTGAGAGGTAAATAAATATGAGACTTTATGACTGCATTTGTGCTCAGTATATATTTTTTTATAACACACTGTCTGCTTTGACCAGAGTTGAAATTTTATAGTACAAATCTATTACCCTAGAGATGAAAAGTGTCCAACAGCCAGTAATAATGGTCAGTTTTCAACATAAAGAGCAAAGTATTCTATAAACTAAAAAAGAAAGACACACAAACAAGTACATTCCAAAC